>NC_034013.1:8155406-8293383 GCF_000346465.2 Prunus persica | reverse complement strand
TTGCGATAGGTATCATTGGTACATTGCTGGAGATCCCTGGAAAAAATAAAGATGGGATTGCTGCTCGATTAGATTTATTGAACATGGGGGTCAAAACTGATTTGCAACCCGAGTATGGAGAAAGACGTACTCGTTTGCCTCCTGGGCCTTGGAATTTGTCAAGAGCAGAGAAGAGAGAGGTTTGCAATTCTTTCTATGGTATGAAGGTCCCTGAAGGTTATTCTTCAAATATTAAAAATCTTGTATCTTTACAAGATTCAAGACTTCTTGGCCTTAAATCACATGATTGTCATACCTTAATGCAACAATTGCTCCCTGTGGCAATTCGTTCTGTTTTGGAGAAGCCTGCAAGGTATGCAATAACTCGTTTGTGCTTCTTCTTCAATGCTATATGTGCAAAGACTGTTGATGTTTCCAAGCTAGATAAGTTGGAAGAAGATGTAGTAGTTACTCTGTGTTTGCTTGAGAAGTACTTTCCCCCTTCATTCTTTGATATCATGGTTCATCTAGTAGTACATCTTGTCAGAGAAGTTCGTCTATGTGGGCCAGTATATTTTAGGTGGATGTATCCGTTTGAAAGATATATGAAAGTGCTGAAGGGGTATGTTCAGAATCGTACTCGTCCCGAAGGTTGCATTGCTGAGCGGTATATAGCTGAAGAAGCGGTAGAGTGTTGTACTCAGCATTTATCTGATGTTAGTACAGTTGGAGTGCCTTCAAGCCAATAGATGGGACTTTCAAAGCCATTATCAGGTTGCACAGTGAGCGTAGTTGATCAGGACCTGTTGAATCAAGCACATCTATATGTCTTGGAGAATACGGAGGAAGTCCTACCTTATATCGAGTACGTATGAGCTTTATTCTTTAAGTTTCCATTTTAAATTATTTCTTATGTTTATCTTCTATATTTAGGACCGTAATGCTTGAATTTTTCGTGTCATGTAGGCAACATATGATTCACATCAAGACTGCTTATCCAAAATTTAGAAAGAGAACAAAGTGGCTGCAGGATAAGCACAATAGCACTTTCATTCAATGGCTACGCTTCAAGGTATATATTGTTGAATAACATATTTCTCTTTTAATTTTCTTCTTATTTATATGTTAGATTGAATTAAGATATGATTAATTTGCAGGTTCAAAGTGAACTTGAGGAAGACAATCATGGCGTATCAGAAAATTTAAGGTGGCTAGCAGCTGGTCCAAACATGTCAGTGCCATTATATAGGAGCTATCTTATTTAAGGTATTAAATTCAATATCAAGGCACAAGATGATGTGCGGACAACTCAAAATAGTGGAGTTTATTTACTTGCACATACCATGCAAGTTGCTAGTGCCAAGGATAAAAACCCAATTCTCTCAAATATGGGTTTCTATGGTGTCATTCAAGAAATTTGGGACCTTGACTACCAAAAGTTTACAATCCCAGTCTTTAGGTGTGATTGGATAGATAGTTCTGGTCTTGTAGTCGACGAACTTGGATTTACCCTTGTAGATTTGAGTAAAATTGGACATAGGAATGACCAATTTGTTTTGGCTTCTCAAGTCAAACAAATATTTTTTGTTGATGACCCGATGCATCGTGGTTGGTCGGTAGTGTTATCAATGCCTAATAGAGAATATAATGATGTTATTGGTGATGAAGTCTTAGGTGATGTGATAATTGAGTGTGAGCCATTTACTAGAGGGATGCCAAATGTTGACACATTTGATGAACTGGTGGGTGAGTTAGGCGGTCAAAATATTCGAGATGGGTGTGAAGATATATGGATTGAATGATGCTTATGTAATTGGCAGTGTATGACATTAATTTTGTAATATATTGTAATGTGATTTCTTCACTTTCTACGTTCAAATAAAACACGACGTTATTGTGAACCAGTTATTCAGCATATTTACCGACGTCTTAAAGCAACGTAACAATGAAGAACCACGACGCAATTGTGAAGCAATTATTCAGGATATCACGTCGGGGAAGGATTAAGAACCGCCATGTAATTCAAAATAACACGACTCCAATCCCATAATATCGACGTCTAAAAAACGAGATATATAATCTGAACGTTAAAAAATACGACGTCATCATACATTTTCCACGTCGCAAGTTCTTTTATAAACGAAGAGGAACGAAATGAATTCCGACGGAAATTCATTATAACCGCCGTCTAATAACAATTAAACGACGTTATTTGTAATACGGCTCTCATCATAATCAACGCCGTCTATATGTTCTGTAATACGGCTCTCATTTATTTGGAACCGACGTTGTTTAGAAGTTCAACGTCGTCTATATTATTAAGTGCGTCGTGAGTAATGATGATAGATATAAATACAACGTCGACTATATAAATGCCACCGACGTTGTTTCGCATTTCAACGTCAACTGTATAAATACATACGTCGTAAATAATGACACTGACAACTATTTCCACGTCATCTTTTTTAGAAAAATCGAAGTGGAAAATTTATTTCACGACGGTTTTTTGTAAATAAGAGACGTAGTATATTTCAATAACGTCGTCTTCTCATGTATTTAAAGACGTCATATTTTTTCTTGTCGTGTAAATTATATTTAACGGCGTAGTATTTTAGTTGTCGTCGTTGTATGTATATCTTGCGGCCTTGTTCTTTTAACATGTGTCATATTTTTCCTTTTTAACGACGGTGATTTGTTTGAGTTGGTCGTCTATTCTCATCCTCGACTATTTTCTAGAACTTTAGCAGACTAAACACGTCTGTTTTTATTGTTTTCCGACGTTGTTTTATTTAACAACGTCTAATATTTATCGTCGTTGTTTGTTTCTGAAAATATGACGTATAAATTTTGTAATACGACTCTCATATATTTGTAACCGACGTTGTTTCGCTTTTCAACGTCTACTCAATAAATACATACGTCGTAAATAATAACACTGACAACTATTTTCACGTCATCTTTTATCGAAAAATCGAAGTGAAAAATTAATTTTACGACGGCTGTTTTTATATATGCGACGTAGTAGGTATCAATAACGTCGTCTTCTAATGTATTTAAAGAAGTCAAATTTTTTATTGCCGTGAAAATGATATTTAACGGCGTCGTTTTTTTATTTTCGTCGTTGTATGTCTATCTTGCGGCCTTGTTCTCTTAATATGTGTCATATTTTTCCTTTTTAACGACCGTTTTTTAAGAGAGTTGGTCGTCTATTCTCATCCTCGACTGCTTTTTTAGATCTTTTTGCAGTACAAAGACGTCGTTTTGTATTTGTTGATGACGTTGTATATTTTAACAACGACGGTGATTTAGCGTCGTGGTATATGAGGGAAAAGATGACGGTGGATTCCACGACCATTGAAAAATCAAATACACGACGGTGATTTACCGTCGTCTTTTTGCTTTTTTGTAGTAGTGTTAGTTCCAGAGATTCGAAGTCGGAACACGCGTTGGAATCTCAATTACATCCACCCATTTGTGCTCCCATGGTGGCCCACACCCGTTCCTAGCCTCTAAACTATTCTACTATAGAGCGAAAAGTGTGTAGAGCTCTAGCTCTAACTCTAGCTTTGATGCATGACCACCTTCTTCCATTCTCTGGTTACTGGCTCCTTTGGCTTTGGCTTGTGTTTTCCCTTGATTGATGTGTTCGTATTGGTGCTTCAAGGGTTTCGATTTTGGTGTAGTGGGTGATTATTGTGTGACTATCTTTATTGGTTGCCGATTTGTGTGTTTTGGTTTTTTGTGTAGGTTGTTTTATGTGTTTTTTTTTGTTGCATCTTGCATATTCATCCGACAATTTGCTTTCACTTGAATTCAATTTTGTACATCAATAATATGGTTGACAAAATTTCATTGGTGTTTATGATATTTGGTAGTCAAAGTCTCCATAGTCTTTATTGTTTAGATAGCATGTCTTCCTGCGAAAATAAGATGAATGTCAGATTTTTTTTACATAAGCGTAACAACAGTAGTTTTTTAAAAAATATCTATAAAAATAATGTAATGTGTTATATTTTAGGTTGTAAGATAATCTAATGGGTAAGATTACAGGAAAATAATTTTAAATGCTTGCGCTACACTATATAGTACTTATATTTGGTATGCCCCTTGCCCTCCCTCTCCACTTTTTAAAAGAATTCAATTAATAGATTATAGATTGTCATGCCCCCAAATTTGGACACGTGACAGCAACACGTACCTTGAAAATTCCAAAAACACCTAAGTCTCATGTGCTATATTTCCAAAATTCTCAAAATACATTAAGCCCTTTTATCTAATTAAAACGGATTGGATCATTTTCAATGGCACCAGAAAAGTAAATAAAACATTATATTGTTATAAAACTATAGGGAGAAAATGTAGAGAGAAGTGATATGCTAAAGATAAAGCTTCACCATGTTTATTCATTCCTTAATCTTTGGTAGAACCACCTATTTATAGGCTTACAAGATAGAAGATTGAATACCATCATTTACAATATACATATAGGTTACAAGTACTAATTACAAATACTTAGTGCATAGGTTACATAAAATCCAACGGTGGAATATTAAGAGGTATGGTGGTCATCCACCAACCATGCATTTACAACACTCCCCCTTGGATGTCCACCATACAATAACATTGTTTCCTCATTAAAAACCTTGCTTAGAAAACCCAGTGGGACAAAACCAAAGCGAAGGGAAAAAGAGTGAAACTTTCTTCTGAATCATTGATATGGTGTTGGATGAGCTTATATTGCCTCGTTAAAACCTTGCTAGGAAAAACTCAGTGGGACAAAAACCTAGTCGAAGGGAAAAAGAGTACAACGCGCATCTGCCTTGAATGTAGTAGAATTGCGATGCTCCCCCCTGATTGATATCTCCCCCTGATTGATATCTCCCCCTGATTAATATCTCTCCTTCTCTTATTTGAGCAATACAAGCAATATTGTCTTCATACATGATCATCTATCACACTATTCAACCTGCTTTTCACTTTTCAAATGATTGAAATCTTTAGGAGTATCAACAACTAATTTAGTAGTTAGAATATGTTACAACAATATCAAATTTGAATTCAAAATACTCAAACTCTTAGTGTTAATTCTTAATTAAGAATATTGTGGTACTTTATATCCTTCAAGAGGTTGCTTCATCCGATATATCTCAAATATTTCATGAGCTTTGAGGATTTCCATGTACCATATAGTCTTAATAAATATGCATTTAACACATACTATAAGTTTTGCATTAAAGTAACAACCGCACTTATAGAAATGTGGATGCATTTACGATTAAATTGGAGACTAAAACCACATGTCTCTCCCAGGAAACCTTATGTCATATTAGTGATCTTATTTCACTTCACAAACACCAATTCGTAACCTTCATACTGAACATTTGTAATTTGGTGTTTGAGTTATAGGTTCAATATCCAACTCTTCTTATTTAGTGATAAATGGAATTGCCTATTTCCATTTTTAGCCAATCACTTAACTTGTCGACATTCATGAAACGTGATTTAATATAATCATAGCCCTTGATGATTGTAGTAGCTACTAATAAACCAAATGTATCATCAATTTGTGATCCCACAATTCTTATGTGCATGCACATGCATAATTTATAATCATCTCATTGCTTTGGGGTACCAATGCCTCTTCAGGGGCTTATGTTGTCACTTATGGGACAAACACCTCTTTTACAATGAATTATTTAGAATATGTGGATCATAACCTCCTATAGAGCGTTATTTTTTTTATAGGGCTTGAATTTTTCAAATAATCTCCACTTCTAGGGAGTTAAGTTTTTAGAACCTATATTTCTGACATGCTTCAGGCATGCATTATATATATAGTCACCATGTTAATGGATTGTGATACGAGAATATCAATCCATGTTAGCATATGTACAACTTATATATGCATTATCTTGATGAGACAAAAGCGGATTGATTCAACACTATTTCACGACGTTCTTTAGGAATTGTCATTTCTCCCCCTAACGGCGGGAAAATTGTCTCAAAATGTAGGAAAATAAACTCACAGTCGTTATCAAATATGTGACCATTTTAGTAGGCACATTCAGTAAAACTGGTGAAGTGATCCATAATTAGATGTTGTATAGGCTCACAAATATCCCCTTGAATTATTTCAGGAAAGATGGCTCAAAGTCAATTTTTGACTGAGATGATCTTATGACAGCTTTTATTTGTGAGCGTTCTTTGTAATGATATTGTTGGACAAGACAATAATTTGAGTCTTTAAACGATGTCCTTACAAATTTATAAAAATCTTATGCATCATTGTGGGACATGGATTGCCAAGATAGTCATGTCACAACATAAAAGTTATTCGGTCAATGAACTTCTAGTTCATGACATCATAATCTTCAACTATAATAGTTGTGTAATATTGGGGCCTCAAGAACTTTTGGTTCATAACATCATAAACTTCCTACCCACAAAAGAAAGTAGGAAGTTTCTCCAATAGATGCCTCTGGCTATCAATATTGGGGCGGTAATACAAAACATTACCATTGTAAAACGAAATTAATTAATAACCTAACATAAATAAAATATAATAAAATATAATAAAATAAGTAAAGTGGTATAAACAAGGAATAAAATAAATCAATTAAAGATTATGAAATTCCAAGATAATTCAATATTAATGTGGATTCAATATGTAGATAAAACTACAAGTTTAAGAATTGGATTTCCAACCAATTCAGGTTCATATAGGCACAAATAAGTAATGAACTTCAAGTTCATATATAGTATTAAAATCCATGAAAAACTATGAACTTCAGGTTCATATCAATATATATTCGAAACTTCAGGTACGAATACGTAGATCTAAATAAATTGAATTAATAGTTGTGCTTTGAACTTCATACTCAAATCGATGTATATGCACTCGAAACTTCTGGTTCAAGTTCTTGACATATATAGGCCTCATAGAATTCTGATTTTGATTAATACAAAATCGAGGAGTTTTATGTCCTTATGTGCTCTTTAAATTCGCGGAACTTCACGCCCTCAATTATTTGGAATCAAAGAACTTCAGGTTCTGATTCAATCAAAAGGACTCTATATCCTAATCTAGTTATATGATGAGGATCACGGAACTTCGGGCCCCTGATCTTTTGTATAATTCAGACTCATCATAATAATTAAGATCATACTTAAAATTAAATAAACAAACAAATAAAAACAAAAACATGGCATTATATTCATGTGTAATAAGAATAAGAATTTTTTTCTTAAACAAGCATGATGAAGTCTGATGGTGAGTACAAAGAAACTCTATACCATGTGATGACTCTAGCTCATATAAGAAGAAAGAAAATTCAGAGAAAGAAAACATACCAAGAGCAATGTCGTGCTGATAACGTGTTATAAAACTAGAGGGAGAAAATGTAGAGAGAAGTGATATGCTAAAGATAAAGCTTCACCATGTTTATTCATTCCTTAATCTTTGGTAGAACCACCTATTTATAGGCTTACAAGATAGAAGATTGAATACCATCATTTACAATATACCTATAGGTTACAAGTACTAATTACAAATACTTAGTGCATAGGTTACATAAAATCCAACGGTGGAATATTAAGAGGTATGGTGGTCATCCACCAACTCATGCATTTACAACATATATAACGTTTTATTTGAAACATAAACCAACCCCATAGGTCATGGAATAGTACCAATAACCTAAGAAGCTATTTTTAAAAACAGATTATGAAATAAAACATCATCAACCCATTCATAATTCATTTTTATACAAAGGAAGGAGAAACATAACCAACATCGAAGAATAGAATTCACGACCTGAGATGATGTGGAATAGGATCAATATTGTTGACAAGTCAGGAAGTTGCACCCAGATTTCACCCAGGGGTATAATCTACATCAAAAATAGGGGAGTATCACATACGTTCATCTGCCCAACAGTTATGACCATGTTTAAAATTAAATAGCAAATAGGAACCATTTCATATATTGGATCCAAAACCATTCGCATGCTCAAGAAACTTTCTGCAAACGTTTTTCGGTGCACCTGTGTAAGCTTGTCTAATGACCGATTCTTATACAACATACATAGATTCCCACAAAACAAAAAAAATAAATAAAAATTAAAGTGTGAAAGAAAATGTGTGGGGCTCTACTGATATGACCCGAGCAATGTCCCTCTTTAGTGGGACGTGTCTAGTTGTTATTGTTTAGTGGGACCTGTGTTAACGTTAACTTCTTGTTCGCTGAACCCATCTTCTTCGCATCATCTTCCTACAGCTTCTTTTGCTTTGCAATTAAAAAAAAACTTGGATACATAAGGTCATCTTCAGTCATGGGCTATATTTGGGATATAGCCCTAAAATAATGCAAAACCCATCCTCAGCCATGGGCTAAACAAAATTTTGGCCTAATTTGGCCTTTTAGCCCTCCAACCGGGCCAAATGTAGCCCAGCTTTGGCCTAGGCTAAATTTGTAGTGGAGCCCATCCATGTGCTTTTCAACAGCCAACATTGATATATATATATATATATATATATTTAAAGCCTTTTGAATGTTTCAATTCGTAGTGTTTAAAAGTACACAAAATTATTGGCAATGATGTTGGAGGTCAGACCTACCCACTCCCTTTTTATTTTTTATTTTATTTTTAAATAAATAATAAATGTGGTCAGCTTTTCAAATCTTTTCAAGTGTTGTTTAAAAACAATTATAAAAAAGTCTTGTTCATGACCATTGGAGCTCAAACATTGAAACACATCTTTTTTTTTTGTCTTCACATTTTTAAATGTTTGGTACTGTTTAAAAAAATTATAAAAAATTCTGGGTCATGGCCGTTGAAGGTCAGACCCTTGAAACCCTTCAAAAAAAAATTTAATTGCCTTTGTTGGCTTTATTTTTTTTTTTTAACATACTAGTTTAATTAAATTAAACAATATATGGTTGTGGAATGTATGAGTGTTGTACCATAGTTTTTCTCAAAATAATAAAATATGGACCCTAAAATCTAGGCATGCATGGCTAGAGATAGAAAAATTTTGCCCTGCACTATTCTTTAAAAAATTAATATTTTGGGAGGCTAAATTTTTAGCCTTGTACTGCATTTAGCCTACGGCTGGAGATGACCTAAGTAGGGGAAACTTTCAAAAAACTTGGCAATGGGGGAGTAATCCAACTCTTTATAAACTTAGACTAAATTCCTTAAATTTTTTAATGTGGGACAAACACTCTCAACACGTCCACGCACGTGTGGCGATAAGCCTAACACGTAGACAACACATATTGGGTGACGTAGAAGCACTTGTGGCCGTTAGGCCCAACACATGAAGCCTTGCTTTGATACCATGAAGGGGGTTCCACCTCAAAATTAATTGGCAATGAGAGGAGTAGCCCAACTCCTTATAAACTCATACTAAGTCCCTTAAATTTTTCAATGTAGGACAAACACTCTCAACACTTATGCGGTAGTAGAATTCTTACCAATGAAGCTTGATGGAACAAATGGTTATCTATCGATGCGAGCTGTCATATTTGTAAGTGGCCTTCAGAATCTATTTCTCATCTTCTTATGCACTACCCCAATGCCAAGCTTTGTTTGGAATTCCATGGGTCTTACTTTGCATATTCGCCAATCCTTTAATTATAATGTGTGGGACTGGATTTTCTTTAATGTGAGGGATAGCAAGAGCTGTTATAATGAATTGAATTGGAATGTTATTTTTCGTTTTGCTTTATGGCACATAGGGAAAAACCGCTGCAAAAAGGTCTTTGAGGATATTCCTTCTCACATTACTCTCTCTAGTCCTTTTGTTTGTAAAGCTACTAATGATTGGATTTGTGCCAATTTGAGGTGTCACTGTAAGGATGCCAAGGTTGAGGTCTTCCCTGCATGGGATTTTGCCTTCTGTTGGGTGGTGGAAACTGAATGCTAATGGTTGCAGGAAAGGTGAGGAAGGGATTATTGGTACTGGGTGCTTAATTCGAAATGTTAATGGGGACTGGATTGGTGGTTTCTCTGCTAATATTGGGATTGGTTTTGTTTTAAAAGCGGAAATGTGAATGCGCCTTGTTGTGATCCTCTTCACACTTTATTCAGCCTTATCTCTAGCTGCAAAGCTATTATGAATGGTGGAGTGTGTCAAAAAAATTCAACAGATTTTTAGAGGAAGTAATTCTGTTGCTAATACGCTTGCTCCTATCGGAGTCGCCAAGCCTTTGGGTATTCATTTTTGGGATGATGCCCCTGATGTTGTGAACCATTTGTTTGTTAATGATTTGTGTAGGGTTTCTTTACTCAGGCTTATTGTTCCTTAGTGTTTTTGTTGGGCGTTTGCCCTCCAGTTTACCAAAAAAATAAAATAAATAATCTAATATATAAAAATAAATAATATAATAATAATTTGTATATTTGTATTGCCTACTCTCTTAGGCCACCTCCAGTGCAAGGGTCTGGCCCCAAAAAAAGGCAGCACCAGGTCCCAAACCCCCTTTCAGCGCTCAAGGTCCAGCCCGGGCAATGGGTGGAGCAAGAATCGAATGGGCTGTAGTCCAAAGGCTGTTGATGTCAGAGTGATGTCAATGCTGACCCACAACTATTAGAAACCAACGGCTCCAAGCCACGTGGCTTCTCTTGTAGCCTCCGATCCAAAATGTTATCCAATCCAACAGTTGTCCAATTTTTAGCTTAAAAAATGAAAAAAAATATCATAAATTGTGTAAATTTTTTCTATAAATACCTACCAATATTATTCAATTTCTACACCAAATCTTCATACAAATTAATCTCCTTCCAATATTTTTCACTTTCCACACCACAATTTCTACTATAAAATTTCATTTGTGGAAAAATACAAAAGGCCTTTTCCATTGAAGCCGGATGGTCGTGGACAAGCTTTCTAAGTGGTCAAAATCTTGGGGTCGAGGTTAAAATTTTTTTTTTTGCCATTTTATTCAATTTAATGTCTTTTTTTATTAAATATTTCTTGCATTTTCAATTTTATTTTTTAAATAGATTATTCAAGGAAAATCATTACACATGGCTCCTCAACTGAACAATGCTCACAATCGGTTCTAGTGGTGCTTTCCATGTAGGAAATAATGGCACTATTACTTCCTCCAAAGAAAAATACTCCCCCACGTCGTGATCCGGTGGAATTGCCTCTGCCAATGATTGAGTCGTTCTTGTACTCGATTGTATCGAATTATGAGGACCCGGAGTATTTCAATTGTATGATGAATGAGTAAATATTTCAATTGTATGATGAGTGAGATATGAATTTTATAATAAATATGGACATGTGGCAACTAAAAATTTTATCCGAAAATTTTATTTGAAATTTGAAATGTGAATTTTATAATAAATAGTGAAACGTGGCAACCGAAAATTTTATTCGAAAATCTTATTAAAATTAATGGTTTAAGTATTAAAAAAATTAAATAAATAAAAGTAAATAGTAATTGCCCTTTGGAGTGGAAACAAAAAAAGCAAGGCTGCCATTATTCACATGAATAGTGACAAATCTTACCTTGTCCTTGCCCTTTGGAGTAGAGGTACTCTTAAAGCGGAGATAAACTCTCATGCAACAAGGATATCACTTTTTCTATCCAAGGCCAATAACTCAATGACACACTTTTTTACGTGTCATTGTGTTATTGGTCTAGAATAGTAAAACAATTACAAGTAAGTTTTTTAGATTGGAGTGACCAACTTTTTTCATGAGGCAAATAGGTAAGCAACATGCTACCTAAGTTGTTATAATATAATTTTGTCTATTTCATTTGCACACTCCCTTGAATACGCTCTTTCATGAGTGTCTCAAATTCCAAATATTTTAAACTTCACCATTACTCCTCCTATCCCAGTTTTCACAGAGAAAATGCATATTTTTAACTTTATGTCATTTGTTACAATAACTGATGTTAAGAAAATGTTCAACAAAGAAGATGAAGTGTCGATCGAAGAATACAGTATCGACACGAAAAGAATAAATAAGGCAGCAGCAACAGAAGGAAAAGTATGAGTCCTTTCCATTTCAGGTTAACTCTCCCAAACCAAAGTGTCATCCAATCCAAATACCAAAATAAAATGATATGACAAAAGGACAGAGGAACCTCCAACTTCCCGGAACGCGTCAATGGCGGCAGCAGCAGCAGCTTCACAGTGCATCTTCTGCCAGATCGCCAGCAAATCCACCTCTACCACTCTCCTCCACACTGTCTGCTCTCTCTCTCTCTCTCTCTCTCTCTCTCTCTCTCTCTCGTTTTTACTTGGTTTGGTTGCTGAGGAAGGTCAGCTGCCAAATGGGTTCATCCCATTTCCTTTTTCTCAGTAACCAAACAGTGATTTTGGTACTTTTGTTGATCCTAAGGCTGTAATTGGTCACTGGGTTTTCCTGCAGGATGACAAGGTCGTTGCTTTTCAAGACATCCGCCCGGCTGCTGTAAGGTACTGGATGAATTTCCCCAATTTCCATTCATCAATATTTAGCCATTTTGATTGAAGTGAGAAAGAGAGAGAGAGTCAGATGACAATTTTGTGTAGGCATTACTTGGTTATTCCTGTGGATCACATTCCAACTGTTAAGGATCTTCAAAGGAAACCTGAAGACTACTCTTTGGGTAATCTAAATGTTGACAACTTTAGATTAAATCATACATGATTGAACAAATTTGGGAATTTTCTTGCCTTTGGTCATCAATAAATTTCGTAATCTTATATTCCATTGTTTTATTGGTATTCAGTAAATCACATGTTAGAAGTGGGGAAAATGCTAGTTCAACGAGATGCACCTCAATGCCATCAGTACAGGTATTGCCTTGTTCTTGAAAATCTCTTTTTCTTAGCATTATTTTCTGGTTTGTGATTATGTGCTCAGATAGATTGATCTTGACTTGAGAAGCTATTATCCTAAGTTGCTTATACTAAAAATATATAGGCTTTCATGGAGGTACCCTTCATGTAAATTTGTGTTAAAATTTGTTTCAAGCCATTATGCTGTCCGCATTAGTTACACACCTTCCAGAAAACTGCATTTATATGCATTTTAATTATTCTTTTATTAGGTTATCGTCCAGGAGCCTCTTTCTCTTATGAAAAAAAAAAAGAGCAATGAAATTTTGGAAAAACGAAACTGAAGAATGAATACATTGTAAGAGAGAAAACAAAAAACTGAATAATCCTCGTTTTTTTACAGCATAACTTAACTGAAGTTTCTTTAGAACACTGTTCTCGTTCTTTCATCAAACACTATATGCTTAAAAACTTGTTATTGCACGACCAAAGGATTCGAACAAAAAGAAAAATTTCTGCAATCATGTCTAGGAGATTGCTTAACGCTGAAATGGGCTGGTGAAGAATGCGAATCTTCATAAATTCTGTAATCTGGCGTATACCCTGACCAATTGGTTCCTTTGCATCTTCTTTGGAAGAGGATCTTTCTGTAATTGAGTTTGTAAGAAGACTTGTGAATCCTTGAGTGATTACACACAATAAGTGAATAATCAAACTGGAATTAGACCAGGCATGCATGCATCATTAATCAGACAAAACGATTGAGTAAAAATGATAGTTGATTTTTCTCATTTTGATCAAAGGTTCTCCAAACGATTTCGGTTATGAAAGAGTTTTGAGTGTGATTTTAGACTGTCCTTTTGATAGATTTGGCTTTCATCAACCTCCATTCAACTCTGTTAACCATCTTCACCTCCATTGTTTCGCACTGCCATACACACCCAGGTAAAGCTATTTCGGGCCTTCACAGCTTGCTCTATGTCTGAGGTTTCTCTGAGATCCTACTTGTTCACTACACTGACATACCTGATTATACTTGAACAGATGGAAGTGTATGAAATATATAGCCATGGGACCATTTGGATTTCTTGAGGCTGAAAAGTTGCTGGGTAAGATAAAGCCTCTGCCACAAGTTATTTCTAAAGTTTGAAAATTGCGTGATAAGTAGCAGTTAAACATGATTGAATTGGTTTTCCCTAATAAGTGGGTTGTAACACCAAAAAGAGAGAGTATATATACTATGTTTAAGCCTTGTAATGAATCATGTATCTTGGTTGTGCTTACTTTTATAATCTGCATTGCTTCAAATCGGACTGAGTTTAACCGTATTCGCTTATGAATCAATCAAACGAGGCATAATTACATATGTGAGTTAGGCCAGCGCAGTGTGATTGGAGTCAAATTGTAAATTCACTCCCTGTGTTTGGACAGGAAAGATAAAACTTAGAATTTTGATAAAAGTGAAAATTTTAAAATTAACATACGCCATTGCCCTGTTTTGAATGAATAAAAGGAATTTAGAAATTCTGTAGAAATTAGGCAAAGCAGGTGGTCTTGATGAACTACATAGAATTGTCCAGTGCTCTTAGTTGGGAGCGCGATTAGACAGAGTTAGTTGATATGAAAATATACACTTTCACGTGAAGACAGAGTTAGTAAAGCTACTCAAATGGCCCTCCCCAGCAACCAAAAGAAAGAAAAATAGCTGACCTCTGAGCTCTACTCCGGTGGGGGCGTAGCGCAATGGTTAGAAGGACGAGCTAGGGACAATTGTAAACTCAGAGGTCAGATGTTCAAATCGTACTGTTGTTGTGTGAGTTCCTGATTTACCAGCACACACACTAAGGGGCCGAGGTTTACCTGACATGGATGAGTCTAATGTGGCCGTGCCTTGAAGGGGGTTCCTCGATATCAGAAACGAAAAAGAAAAAGCAAGTAAAAAATAAAGAATAAAAGCTAGACAACTAGACAAGATTCATATGCTACACACGTAATGCATGTAATACGATTATAATATGATTATTAAAGCTTAATTTGAATTTCAAAGATTGATTGCAAGCCTGTTGGGAAGTGTTTCGGTACTTTTGCTCATAAGCATTTTTTTAAGAAGCGCTTTTATTTAAAGCACGTTAAAAAATTTATTAAAAAACTAAGTGTTATTTGAAGAAAAGAAAAAAACTCTTTTTAGTACTTTTAATTTTCTACTGAACTTTGTTAAACACGTATTTAGTTTTTAAAAAGCATTTTTAATCATTTCAATATGACAAAGAGTAATGCTATTTGGACACACAATATTGACCATCTTATGTGGCAACTGATGTGTCATGTCATGTCAATTAATGAATGTCGTCATGTCAATTAAAAAAACAAATTAAAAAACCCTAGCATTCCTAGTGAGTGGCCTCATGGCAATATTCATTAATTGACATGGCATGACACATCAATTGCCACATAAGGTGGTCAGCTAAGGCAGTCAATGTTGTGTGTCTAAATAGCATTACTCTATGAGAAAACAACTAGCAAATCTATATCTCCAAGAACAATTACGAATTTCTTTAGTATTTAATTCCTAACTAGAATTGGAACAATGGATAATAATAAGGGAGATTCACTATTATACCCAATATAAGAGCCTAAATTATAAATAAATAAACCTTATATGAAATGGACTTTAGAAACACATCCAAAACCCATTTACAATATAACAAAAAGGTTTTTAACTTCTTTTAAATTATAAAATTGTCATTGATTTCTTAAAACAAACACAACCCCAAAACCTCATAAAGAAGCCTAAAACACTCAATAGGGCATCAAAGTAATTTAATAATCAAAATTAAATTCAATAGGTTCAAAATTTTTTGAGTTTTTTTTTTGTATGTTTATAAAAATTAAATTGTGTAGAGTTTATTTATAGTTTTAGTGCTAAGAATAGATATATGACAATAAAATCATCGGACGAAGCCTTTAATGGTTGCTATGTAGCAAGATGAGCAGAGCTTTGGTGGTCCTTTCTATATCGTAAGGAACATAATTCTTGACATGGACTCATTGCTTGGGTAAATAAAAGACATTGTTCCTTTTTCTTTTAAATTAACAAACAAATCGAAATTACAACAGTCAAATCAGTTGTTTACATTGTAGATGTGGTTTGCCAGTTGGCCAAGATAAGTGGGTTCACTCACTTGCATCTGAGTTTGGTCCCTCTTTCACTATATTGGAATAATTTATAATTTAATTAGAATTATTTTATCTATTTGTATTATAATTGTTTTTTTTTTTCGACTTCAAATTTTCTACATAATGGCTACAAAAAAAACTAGGGTATATAAATCTTTTTTAAGGGGGATCTCTTTTTAAGAGAGTCAAAAGGGATCATATTGTCATTTTAGATTCACATTTAAGAATTATTCATGTAGTCAACGAGGTTTAGTCCAGTAAAAAAGGGTCTTGACTTACAGACTAGTGATCTTAGAGCACTTCCACCGTACAGCCCTTGTCAGGGCAGGAGGGGGCCCAAGCCTAGTTTCATGGTTCCAGCGGGCTTAAGCTACCTGGGCAACTCGTGGGCTCCACAAGCCTGGGCAGGCCCGAAGGCAAGAATAACTTGGGCTTAGTCATATTCTTCACCCTACACCAAAACTCTTTACAAATTTCTGTCTTCATATCTCATGTGAATAGTGATTGTCATGGCAATGAGTGGAAACACCACAAGCCTTTTGCAAGGGTTGGCACTATTCACGTGAATCCATTATTCATGTGAATAGTAACAGCCTTTATCTTGCCATTGTCCTTTGCCATGGCAAATGGGTGGAAGTACTCTTATATTTGAACCTCATAGCGCCTCGGTAGTGTATGAGAAACACCCTGTAATTTAGACTATCATTTGTATTTTTTTATTTATTTAAAAATAATCAGTAAAATTGAAAATTGTATGAGTATTGGATTATCAAATGTTTTATGAGTCACTTTGTTGGTCTATTTATTTGGTCATAGTTAGATGACTAACTGATTTTCATACTTGTTCATTTTGTAAGGATGATCGTTACATGGATAAATATCAAATGGAGGGTCCCGATCTTTGAATCCCAAAACCTTTTAACAAACGGGATCCATCTTGATAAGTTTTCTTCCTCACTATTTATAAATTCATGATTATCAACTGTTTGACTGAAATTCAATGATTCAAATCCCAATAAGCATTTTTAGTTTTTCAAATTTAACCAACTATTAGAGTCTAAAGAGAGAAATTCTCATGCAATGGGAACAACACTTTTTGTTATTTCCGATCAATAACATAATGACATGTTAGATAAATTTTTCACATGTCATTATATTATTGACCGGAATAGCAAAATAGTAATATATCCATTACAAGTAAGTTTTTTTGGCTTCTAAGGGGCAAAAAACTCAACCCTTTCTTTAGAATGGAACTTCTCATTGAATGACAAAGATCACGAGTAACAAGTTATCCTGTAATGAAGTTTTTAAATAAGGTAGGGACTCACAACTCGGTTGGTAAGAGCTATTATTATTCTTCACTCCCTCTTCAAATTTTTAGGTATCATTTAAACAAAAAGAAGAAAAGTCTTTACATAACATTAACATAGGTCATGTTAACAAGTTATTTAAGTATCTAACAGCGCCCCTAAAAAAAAATCATCTTAATTTTAGAAAAAGACGATAGATTGCATTTGTAATTTAAGTCTAAGGCCGTTAGCCTGATAGACTAATATAAATAAATACGAATAACTACATACAGTTAATACAATGTTATTTAAGTATGACTTTCTGTAGCTTGACCACAACTTAGCATTGAATAATTTTAGGGGTTTAAAAGCAAAAGAGTTTTAGCATTGAATAATTAATAAAGATGTTAAAGCAAAGGAGGATGGATGGGAAAGAAAAAGCCAGTATTTCTCAAGCATTGTTTGCCTTTTGGTCAAAGCAAATGCAGAATCATTAGACTGCACAAAAATAAGGGCAGCCGAGAGTCCAAGACAAATGCTTCCAAACACTGTTCTCTGTTTTATGTCTCTATAATTTTCTTATTTTTTATTGAATGGAAAAACAGAGGATAGTTAGCTGAGCAAGTCACATTTGTCAGCTATCTAGCACAGTGGCGGAGTTTGACGTTTTGGGGGGCCACAAGCTTAAAATTATGGGTTTTTCTTTTTTTCTGTAATTTCTGCATATACTCTCTGTATAGTAAAGGAGATGAGAAGATGGAAGGGGCCAAGGCCACTTCAGCCCTGTAAATAGCTCCACTCCTGATCTAGCATATCATGATACACATAATAAACCACATTTCTAATAAAAATTGAACTCGCTTATACCTGTGAGTTTCACTTCTGTATAAGTACTTGTAACAATATTTGATGTAAAAAGCACTTTCAACATGTTTTTATAGAAACACTACCAAACAAACCTTTTTGACCAAAAAAACAACTCTCCCAAACAAACCGGCAATCTACAATCGTATCTTTATATGGTACATCTAGCTTTACTCTACTTTGAGTTGATTTTATGAACCAAGAAATCACACGTGTAAAAAAAAAAAACCCCCCAACAAGACCATATAACAACAAAGGCCCCGTTTAGTTCGTAGGAAAGAAGGCTTGGGAATGGAAAATCAGTTGCTTTTCCATATTTGGTAAGTTTATGCATGTGAAATGGTTGCCTGACATATAGGAAAGTATGGGGAAAGTGAAGCCCTTCTCCATCCTTGGGTTGTTTTCCCTCGTCATGAGAAAATTTGAGAAAATTTGCCAATATTAAATGCACATTTATCATGATCATTTTGTTCTCATTAACAATTTAGAATTACAATATATCATTAAATGTATTTTTTTATTTAATTTAATATGGTTAAATTAAACTTTGTTTTCCATTCCTACTCAAAATAAACATGGAAAAGAAAATAAAGTTATATCTCCCGGTTACTTTCCTAGCATTACCAAACACGAGAAAAAAATCTTTCATCTTTTAAAAAATAACATAAAAAATAATTTTCCCTCAATTCCATTACGTAAATCAACCGAGACTTAAGTGCCCTATTGGTTGGCATAATAAAATGCCCTTGTTATTGACACCAATCTTTTATGAAATTGAAAATCTTTTACGAATTTAAATAGCATATTAAATTTCCATACGAGGATTTAATAAATCCTAGTGTCTGACTGATTCTTCGATAAGAATAGTAGCATGGCAGATGGCTGGCACCTCCTATTACCCGGATACATCGTTCATTTCAAGGCAGATATTTTATTATGTTCAGAAACTGAAGGGATTGGGATCTTCTCCAGTCACAATCAAACATATCCCATCAGGAAAAAAAAAAAAAAAAAAAGTCATTAGGTTTCAAGGTCATTTTGGTCAAGCAAAAGTTTCCAGTTTGTTGGTTCACCTTCACCCGCACAAATCATTTGATCCAATGCTTCAAGCTAAAACAAACCAATTGTGTCTATTGAGAGAGAGAGAGAGAGAGAGAGAGAGAGAGAGAGAGAACAAATGGGACAAAGAAAACAATCATGGAAAGAACATAAACTTTTTATATATAGTTTATTTTGTTTTTTCAAAATGAGATGGGACAATTTACAAGAATAACTGGAAAACTGGACCTGAAGCAGGAGAAACAGAAGCAGAAGCAGAAGCAGCAGAGCACATTGACAATAAAACCCAGAACATGTTTTGATCCACAAGCAAAAGATACTTTCTTCTTTTACAACTGCAACTACAATGCTATTCATGCATCTAACAATGGAGGTTGTACCTAATTTAATTACTAACCAGTTAATATTGAGCTAAAACAAACACCACTTGACTTTACAACTAAAACCCATTACTTGAATTTATGAATACGATTATCGCTTACTCGAAAAGAAAAAAAACCGATTAGTTGAATTTTGCTAATGTTGCTAATATAATACAATAAGAAAAACAATTCAACTTTCTGTATTTTAGTCACTGTATTCTAGTCAACAACAAATACATAACAAGTTGTTACTGCAGTTGGAACTTGACCAAACAGTTGTTGAAACTTCAAAGTACAGAAACAAATGAATAATGGTCAAGAAAATGAACAATTCCCAATAGCTGAAAAGAACAATATTTGGTGTTTGATCTTTGAATGAAAAACTGAAAAAAGAGTTTCAGTTTTCACCCATTTGATCTCATTGCTCAAAACAATCAAATTCTGTTTTTTTTACCTTGGATCCAGGTTTTGGTGGAAAAGTCTGTTACTTTTTTACAGTTTCAATTCAAGCATCAGATAGCACGCTAAAATCATCTTCTTCCTGAGGAGCTGGCAGGTTGAGATCTATGAAACTCTCTCGAACTTCAGTTTTTCCAGCAGCCATTGATCTCGAAGAGCCCGAAAGGTGAGATCTTTTGTGGCCACCAAGAGCTTGGCCAGAACCAAAAATTTTGCAACAAAACGGGCACTCAAATAACTTCTCACCACCTGCATTGTTGATTGCTTCGTCTTCGTTGCGAAAGCAAATTTTTTTATGTCCGCACATTGCTTGATAAGATCGAAATAGCTTGCTGCATTTCTCGCACCGATTCTTGCCTCGAACTTTCTTCAATTTGATCCCCTCCAATTTCTCCACTGCTTGCTTACCATGCTCTTGATCTTGGTCTGATTGATCTGCTTGCTGCTGATCATTTGTTCTTCTCATCCATACATCTCTTGAGAGCATCATAAGACACATAGCAACGTCTTCTTCAGGAGAAGTATCAGAGACCGAGCTCAGCGGTTCAGGCTCGGCCATTGACTCAGCCAAACTGGGTTGTGTTGAATTTGTCAACATGGGTTTTTTCTGCAACTCCAATTTCTGGCTCTGCTGCTGCTGCTGCTGCCTCTGATTCTCTGTAACAACAACAAATGATCTCCGATTCCGCTTGGATCGTCTCCGAGTTGGGTTTTTTGACTCGGTCTCGCTCTCTCTGTCTTGAATGACAGAGCCAGCATCAACTGCAAAAGAGAACTCAGGATCTGCAAGCCTGAAACTCCTCTTTGGGTTCTCTCTCAACCCATACACCAAACCCTTCTCTTCTTCTTCTTCTTCCTGTAGTTTCTGTTCTTGTTCTGGTTCTGGTTCCTCACCTGAAGATGAAGATGAAGACGAGGCTGACTCAGTGAGTTGCTGGGTCTTTGGGGGAAGAGGAAGAGTGGCCAAGTGAGCCTTCATGTGTCCACCCAATGCTCTGCCATTAGCAAAAGTCCTAGCGCAGAGCTTGCATTTGTGCCTCTCCATTGGCACAGTGCACAGCAGCAGAGCAGAGAGCAACCCAAAGATCAAAGCTTTAAGGCACTATTTCTTGCTTTCTCTCTCTAAAGCATTGGCCTTTGGAGACTACTAGTATGGAGAGAGAGAGAGAGAGAGAGAGAGAGAGAGATTGGGAACTTAAAAGGAGTAGGTGACAAGCATTCCTTCACCAAAAGACACACACAACCCAAAAAATAAAAAAATAAAAAAATAAAAAAATAAAAATTTCAATTTAACATATACAACATATGAAGAAGAAAAAAAGAGTTGTAAAATGTTCAAATAATTAATAATAATCTAATTAGTTTTTTCTTTAGTGTGCCAATTTTTTTTTATAAAGTGAGATCATGAATGGGAAAAGAGGGACAAGTAACATGCAATCCTTGCCCATTTCAGTAATAAACTTTTCTTTTTTACCACCTTTTGGATTAGGCAATTAAACTCCTTCCATGCCATGTTTTTTAAGGCATGTATGTGTATATATATAAATATTTAGTGTCAGTGTGGCACTCATTGCCAATGCCATTATGGATTTGTTGGTTTCAAGACCAAATTGATTATGTAACATGGTTTAGTTTTAAATGTATGAGGGGCCATTTTTGGTCATTTAATCTCATATTTCACCAAGTTTTTTTTTTTTCAAGAATTTTCTCACTTGCCCATACTTTTGTTCCTCTTTTGCTTACTTTTTTTCTTCCCATCTGTTCATGATTCTTCCTTTTCTTTTTTCCTTTATTCTTTGAAAATATATATATATATATATTTGGCTTCTTGTTCATTTGCTTAAATGTTGATCAATGCACAAATCTTGCAAAAATAAAAGGTGCCCTTTCTTGGCATGCTCTCTCTCTCTCTCTCTCTCTCAACTGTTGATTTTTGTGGTCGATTTTACTTTTCTTCCCACATATTTTACCAATTAGGGCCGGCTGTGTTACATGAATAAAGTAATAAAGGTGAGATTTGAGAACCATAAGCATGAGGGATTCCAAAATTAATGGCTCCCCTTATTAGAGTCAGAAAGACAGTTGGGGTTTGTTGTTGTTGTAACAATAGGCTCCCCCTAAATGATAGGATACGATCATGTGCTATAAAGTTAAAAACAAGATTTTTCACCTTTTTATTTATTTATTTATTTATTTTACAAGAGATATTAAAAGATAAATTTGAACTCAGAACTTCGAATAGAAGGATAACGATTTTGAACCACTTCAGTTATAAGCTCTTTATTAAATAATATTGTTTTATTGAATAAATTTTGGTATTTATTGCATTTTGATATTCATACCAAAAATGGTAGAGCTATTTATGCTGTAATATTTGAAATTTAAGCCACCACTACCAACCATCTGAGAAATGAGAATCAGTGATAACATCCAAAACATTTACTGTGGTAATTAATATTTGAGAATCTGTTACTTTTTCATGGGAAATCAGCACCAACTGTTACAATGCAATAAGATGCTTTTAGCATGCCAGTTCCGGCCGGTGCTTTTCTATGGACAGTTACATCCAGGCGCCTGCTATTTTGTGCTTTTTCTTTTAACATTTCTAATATTTGTTTGATAATTTGAAGACAGCAAATTAGCGATTTTTACCCTTCTAATCCAAATATCTTAATTGAGGCGGCCATTATTGAAAATTTTTATTTCAAACTCGTATATAATGCTACAAATATTTTTTTAACAATATATAAAGCTACATGTAGATTGTGACACTACGGTCATTCCGGACCAACATATAACTCAGCTACTAATCATCATGATGAGACTAACCATGACTGACCTCCAAATAATCAGCTAGACTTTCCCATAGTACTCGAGAATTCCACATCAGAAAAAACTAAAGCATTGCTGATTAATTTTTTTGTGTTGGGATGTTCTAATTCTATGAAGACCAGCCATGCTTAACCAACCAAAATGCCCTATGCCTGGCAACTCCAAAAAGATGGGGATGCTAACAATGCCAGCTCCAATCACTTGGGTGCTTATTTCTATTTTTCTAATACTCGAATAAAAGATCTATGAACTGTAATACATTTTTATTTAGAGAAAAAAAAAAAGTGATTATTAACTGGATAATCCTTTGATGGTGATCTTTCACATGCTTCTTCCCCCTTTTTTTTTTTGGCCGTTTATTCCCAATATTGTTTTTTCTATCTGTCCTCATATGTCGTTGAAATCGTAATTCAGTGACAAGTATTTTTATAACACGAGGGTTTGTTTGATAACCATTTTAATTTTAGTTTTTAGTTTTTATACTAGAGTAGAGAGAAAAATAAGAGTGAGAATGGGAGGAAGGAGTAACAAAAGTAAAAATAAAAACATGAAAGTGAAAACTATTATAAATAGATTTCAGTTTCTAGATTTTGTTTTCACTTTTGTTACTCCTCCCTGGCATCCTACCCTCTCATCTTCCCGCTAAATCTCATCTTAACTCTCATTCTTCCTCTTGTTGCTCTATACTTCAATAAAACAAATAAAAACTAAAAACTAAAAACTAAAATTAAAATGATTATCAAACAGACCTTAAGTTGTTAATACAAAAATAACTTACTTACAACACTATCCATGAAAAAGGGCAAAAAAAAAAAAAAAAAAAAAAAAAAAAAAAAAAAAAAAGAACAGGAACAACATTACTTTGCTTTTTGTTGTTGCAAAGTGGATCAATTTATGGCACCGAACATGATGTGACTGCGGTTGGTTGATGAAGCAGTTCTAGATTTGTATCTGTTAATAAATAGCAAAATTATGACACTTCTCACAGCTTGTCTTAACCTTTAATCCAACCTTTTTCTATTGAGTTACTTTTTGTTTGCATAATGTACAACAATCAAACTATAGTATACAGTGGAGAAGTGTAAACTCATAATCCCAATCCAACATCAACCATTTTTCTTCGAGTAATATCAAGACACGTAAAAATCGAACACAAAATTTTGAATGCGTAGCTAAATATTGTTAATGATTTTATTTACAAGTTTTCGATAAAGGGTTAATATTGAATATTTTTTACAAGTTCTTTAAAAAAGGAGTATTACGCTTTTTCAATCGGCCATTAACCCTTTAATTGTAGCCTATCCCAACAAGCTTCCATATGTGTAATTATTTTTCCACTTTTGTAGTTACCCTACTACATGAAAATTATATTTTTCTAGCTCTAACCATGTAAATTGCATCTTCCAAATCCAGCAAATTCGCATCTAGTTGTTCTTGATTTGTCACACTTTTGTAGTTTTAGTTAACAAAATATCAGCTCACGCCTTTAAAATTCCAAGTTCCGCCATTAACAGTGACATTTACTATTATACATTACACGACAATAAGTGAGTGTACACTATATATTTGGCTTTTGACCTATGCCTCGAGGCATGCGTGTTGCTATATTCAGACAAGCTGAACCACACAGAATTGTCAACATTTGCACCGTCCCCCTATATATTTTTTGAAGGATTCAGTTTCCTCTACATAAAAAGGTAGAGTTCAAGTGTACCACCCAGCAAAATTGTACACAGCTTACTTGGATTGTATGATTGCGTCCCGGGATGTTCTCCACTCCACCACTGACCATTCTCCATTACCTATTAATTTTTTCAAAGAAAAAATTGAGGGAGGTTTTCTTCAAAATAAGAGGCCTCAAGCACTTGGTTATGAGTTTGGTGTGTATAATGGGATTTAAGAGTACGGTACATGTAGCTCCAATTGTAGAATACTTGTTACTCCTACAATATGAATTCTACTCTCGTCATCTAAAAAGTATTAAAAATTTGGTCAAATACATGATGCCCCTTGAACTTTGGGGTGTTATTATTTGATCCTTTTCTTTTTATTAATAGGAAAAGATTTGAACGTTGAGAAGATAAATAAAACTGGACGAAGAGTTAATTAATTTTGATCCTTAAAAAAAGGTTGCTAGCAGTGGCTATAATCATTGACCATGAATCTCACGTTTTCACCTTGGAATATAAAATTAGAGAGTTTACTGTTAATTCTTGTGGGTAGGGAAATCAAAATGTGTGTTTTTCCTTTTGCTTTTCTCTCTTTACGGCTCACCTTCTTCTGTAATCCTTGAGAGGTTAAAAGGCATAAATTACATTATTCATATGCTCTGGAAGAACGGAAGTTTTTTTTTTTTTTTTTGGTAATATAAGCGATAGTCTAAATTACAAGGAAAATGAGGTTTCTTACACACACACTATCACAATGTTATTGGAGTTAGAACCTGAGACCGCTGACCTGCAAATCAATACTATTTTCCACTCAACTATACTGCATTGGCAGAAGAACAAAAGTTAAGAACAAGAATAAAGCACACCTTGTGGATTCATTAGGTCAGGTATATGTAGATTTGCTTTGGATTTGGTCCAAGTTGGGCAGTCCATAATGCATCATATGTTTCAGACTATAAACTTATAAGTGATTATTTGCTTGAATTTGTCTAAAAATTTAAAACTATTTCTGGAAAAGAAAAAAAAATGTTGTTTCAAAATTTTAAAACCACGATCATGATTCATGTTACTGCCCTCAGCCAACTCTAGCATTAAACTAAACAAAGATACAATTTGGGTTTGGCATCATTTGCCTTTGTCCAAATTGATGTCTTTGTTGGTATGAAGCCCATCTTCCAAAGTCCATTAAGTACCATGGGGGCCTTTAAAGTTTGGGCCACTAAAAGAAAATATATTCAAAGTCAAATCAAAGAAAAAGATGACCACGTTATGGCTTTTGAAAGTGTAATTGACTTGTAACTCAAGTGATTAAGAGCAGTTATTCCAACACTTTTGCGTTCGAATTCCCCCTCTTCTAATATCGCTTGTATAAAAAAAACCAAAGAAACCTAAGAGAACTCATAAGGCATATAGAAACGGAATACTTCTGCATGATATATAATGCTTTATTTAATTACCATTTCTGTGTTGATTTTAACATCATTTTCAGGTTGAAAGTTTAGTTTGTAGGGTTGATCTTTATATTTGATAGCAACTTCCCAACTTCATTTTTAAAGGATTTGTCACCAACCTCCATTTTGCTTCGTTTTACTGTGGCTGTGCGATGGGTGTGATTCCCAAATGTTAGGTGACGTGGGATGTCACATGCATCACGCCTCTGCATATATACTTTTTCTTTTAGTACGGTTTGTTAAATACCTCCAAACTTTTAATCTGTACTCTACTTTTATGAGAAATTCTTGAATTCGACGGATAGATCATGTCATTGTCAATCACACACATAAGCAAAGGGGTTTTTACAATAGGGTGGGTGGGACTAGTCTGGTATCGTGTGAGACTCAAATACATACATCTTTGTTCATGCATGCGGCACAAAAAATGACATGATCCACCCGCTGGATATAATGATTTCTCCGACTTGATATTACAATTCAAATTTCGACTAGTAATCCAACCATATAGAGGCTTAGTTTAATATGGTCCTTTGGAAACAAGTAACAATTTTAAACTTCTACCATTTCAATATGGTCTTTCACAAATACAATTTGAACTAGTAAGGGTGTGTGTGATTGTCGTCCGAAAAAGAAGTTTTCTCATGTCACTCCTAGTTGCGTATATAAACTCAAAGAGCTACAATTAATGGTAAATCACACGATTTTGAATGCAAGAATAACTATTTGTATCTACTCTTTACAATAAAAACGTGTTTAAGCCGTGTGGTATTAGAACATCTTCAAAATATATATATATTACTGCAACAAAATATGTGAAATGGGTTTTATAGCTAGTCCCAATTGTTAGGTCATGTTTGCAGGACTTTTTAAGTGGCAAATTTCTAAAGCCATCCAAATGGTTACTGGATCTACGTTCCTTTAATGGATAGACCTAGTTGGCCAACCAAAAATATCCACACACAAATAAAGTATACTTTGCTTCATAAAGCAGTTCTGTGAAAATCAGCGTCAATCTTTGAACAGACGTAATTATCATGACCTACCATACAATCAACGTTTAAAATCCAAAGCTAGAGTTGTAGTTGGATTCTGCTTTTTGCTAAAGTATCTTCTTTCTGGTCAGCTGCTTTCAAAAGCACCAAGTTTAAAGTAGCACACAAACTCCCCAAGCTTAATCATGGTATAGCATTTGCAAATCTGTCTTAACAATAATTTTATGTATTACATCATGGTAAACCATAATTAACAAAGCAAGTAATTGTAACAAGTGACACGTTTTGAGTGAAATGGTAACGTCGCACGATAGTATACGTGACGAGTAGGGGCGCATTTTGCAAAGTTCTTTAGAAGATAAAGCACATGAGAAATAAAAATTGTAGTTAAATCAGTTGTAACTAGTTTGTACAAATACAGTATACAACATATTTAGTCCCATCCCAAGCCAGCCTAGAGACTTGGTGTTATATATATAATGTTTCTACATCTAAAACCCCAAAGTACCTTCTTCTTTTTTTTGTTAAGTATAATTAGACTCAGTGACCCAAAAATGGCTTTGCAATATGATCTCAAGTGTTAGTAACTTTCCTCTCCTAAAAGAATGCCAGCCAAAACAATAAAAACTAAAAATCTTTAGCACAGAACTTCTATTTGGCTGTGCTTGTAGTTTAGAGATTTTCTATAGCCTCAAAATGAAACCCTAATGGAAATCTCAGAAGCCCAAATCCATAATCTTCTCAAGCACCATCTCTATAAAGTAAAATATCCCAAGTCATATACAGAGCAATACAGGTTGGTTGGTTGCAGCCCCCAAATCACCTTTCTGCAAAAAACAGTTAAAAATGTAGGAACTCTTTACTGATAAATGTTGAGCATTTGAGCAGAGTAAAAACTGTTTTCCTTTCTGATTTTCAGTCATTATGCAAAGCTTGCTTCATCATATTGTTCATAGAGCAGATAGCGATCGGCATTTCCACATTAACACTAGTACTATGCAAATCTTGTTCCTATCAATGAAGCCAAAATGTATATACAAACCAGGTGATGTAAAACATAGGTACATCAACTTAATAGAGGCTTCTCTGCATCAAACTCACTTTCAAGGTCAACAACATCTAAGTAAACTTCCTTGCCCTTGGCCCATAGGAAGAAGTAGAGGCCAGTAAACATGAGGCACATGCCAGCAAAGCTGCATCATTGAGACCAAAAAGCAAGAAATTAAAACAAAAATAGTTTCAAAATTCAAACACTTTCTCACATACTAATTAATCTCACAAGGGAAAGTGTTTGATCATTGATGTACCTTCCAACACTGATGCTCTGTCCCAATGTCACAAGTGAGAGAACAACTGAGCAGACTGTTCCAATGGGGCTAAACATGGAAACCAAAACAGGCCCTCTTTTCTTCATTGCCCATCCATTGAAGCTAACACATACTCCACTCACTGTACCTGCCTGTGCATTAATTAAAAAGGTCAGTTTTTAACAATTTTAGACTCTAATTTACAAGCACCCTGTTAAAAACAAGGGTCATATGTGCCAAGTCCCCGGGACTGGCCCAGGTGACGACGGGTGGAGAAAAGGATTAGGATTAGAATTAATTGCTTGTTTCAGACGCATTCGAATGCACCAAAAAAATAGAAACACAGAGAGGCATATTTACCAGTAGAGAAAAGCCAACCAAGTCTTTTGCACTCACAAGTGGCCAACCAGTTTCTATCTTGCGATCTTGAACAAATTGTATTGCTGCAGTTATAAACACCCCTATCAAAGATGTTATGGCGCACAAGGACATAGGTGCAGGAAAATCACGCAATGTTGTAGCCTGTCAAACATCACAAAAAAAACACTGATATAACACAAAGAAAACATATAAAGCCAAGATCAATGCTTAAATTGCCGGGCAGTCTAGCAAGGGAACGTTTTCCTACGACACGAAATTAAGAATTTCATTCATCCTTGTTACTATAATCACCTGTAAGACAATATTGCTGGACAAGACAAACACAGCAGAGAGGAGATACAAGCAACCAATAATTTTCTGCTTATCAAAGACAACGTCAGGAGCATGAGCTTGAAATTGGGCCTCTCTTTCTGCAGGAGTGGTAGTGCTTTGCATTATGCTCATTGTGATAGCGCCTAGCACACATAGCAATGTGCCTAGAATCTTCACTTTGCTGTAGAGGCAACTAATTTTCACTCTCTCCAATCTGCATAACCGTTATAAGTTGCGTTACATCTAACAAGATGAAGACTAAATAGTTATTGGCATTAAGTTATGTCATGTTAACTAATCTAATCTTTTTTTACTTCTTTCGCTTTGTCTTGTTCTTACTTTTGCATTTACTTGGAGAAAAAAAAAAGAGAGAAGAAAAAAGGATGTTAGATTAAGTACCTAACAGTACATGCGATGATGAAAATAAAACCAGGAGCAAGGTTTGGCATGGCTGTTGCCATTGCTGGTGAAGTTAGCTTGATGCCCTTTAGGAATAAGGTCTGGAATACAGTTACCCTGCAAAACAGAAAAACAAGAAAAGCACATTTACTATCAATTTCTCTTTAACGATTTATAATGTACTTCAACCAAATTAAAAGTTCAATCTAGTACTCCTTTATTGGTCAGAAAATTAAGAACCTATTTTGATTTTGTAGAAATATTTGTTAAGATTAGCTTCTTCACAAGAAAGTCTTTTGTATTGCATCAAACATGAATGTACCCCTATAACAATAACACATCGAATTGTAATTTGGAAAAAGTTTGGACATTGATTTGAAAACTAGATTTACTTGTAACCACCCAAATAATATAAGTATAACCGACACGCGCTGTTTAGAAGCATAAAGTGATTTTCTCAAAGATAAAGATATTACGTCAATAAGCTACGAGATTAGTTGTGGAATTTAAACTGGGGCATTTTAAACCTTCAAAGAAGAACAAAAAAAGTTATCATTGTGTGGATCATATACACCACATGACATGCCAAATCCATCCATAGTCGTATACAATACAAAATATCTTAGATTTAGGGTTCAAGATTTGAATTACACCACCAATATTTTATTAAAACAAACTAGGAAAAAGGGCAAGCAGAATTCATTAAAAAAAAAGTGAGGGCATCCAGAATAGAACAAAATCTGGGCAAGGAAACTCCAATAGACAAATCAAACCGAGCAACACGACATGCAAAGTTTCCCTAATTTATGCAAACAATTTCTATTTAAACCAAGTACTCATGGGATTTTCAATTTCTCAACCCAAAAAAAAAAAAAAAAAAAAGGTCAAAGTATTAACAAGGTTTCCTGGAAAATTCAATAGAAATGTAAATTAAATTAGAAACAAACATATTTAAAACTTCCATACCCTCCAAAGGCGATCAAAACCAACTGAATCATCAACTTCAAGCTGACTTTCGAGGGCCATGTATGCCTGCAACACAATTACATGTCAAACCTCAAAATCCACTCAAAGCCAAAAATTTAAAGAAACAGAAAACCCAGAAACTATCAATAAAAAGACTGAATATCATCCATTGAGAGAGAGAGAGAGAGAGAGAGAGAGAGAGAGAGAGAGAGAGCACATTTCTACCTTTCAAAAAAAGCAGCAATAGGAGAGAGGATGATGAAAGTGGCCAAGGTAGAGAAAATAACAATGGTGAGAGGGTCAAGCCCCAAAGACATAAAATAACTCAGCAACACAGAATTCCCAGCATACACAAATTGCACCCCTACCAATCCCCCTATTATTGCAACATCTTCAATCACCTCCCTCTTCATCCTAAGCATTTCCACCGACATAATTTCCTTGTGCCCTCTCTCACCAAACCAAACATAACCCAGAACCCAATTAGGCCTGAGATTTGTCTCCCCTAAGTATATAGAATATTATATATATCGTTCGTCAAAGTGACAATATATATATTAATGCTTCATCTTCTCTCCTGGTTTCTCATCTTTTCGGTTTGGTTTTTTGCCGTCCTTTCTGTTATGGTTTTGTCTTTAATTTGTTCAGTTTTCGCATCAACATTATTCAGCTAACGTTCATGGGGGTTGAGATTCTGTAATCTCTATTCTCTATCAGCCAGTCTTCTCCTGGCCTTTCGGGTGAAAGGGAATCTCTCTTTGTCCTTTTATTAGAAAAAGGTAACAAGTTAAGTGCTTCTGTTTTTCAAATTACCCCCCATAAATTCTCTCTTCGTTTTCTTCTCCTATTTTAATAAACTTAAGAATTAATTATTGTTTCACCCCTCGTATTCTTCACGAATTCTTAATTTTCTCTGACTTTTTGTTGTTTTATATTATCCAACTTCATCAAGTCCGTCGCCACACTAACAAAATTTAGTGTGTGTGAGAAATCTCATTCTCTTGTAGTTCAGATTATCAATTTTATTTAAAAAAATTATTTAATCTATCAAAATATTTGTTAATTCTTCTGATGTGGCAAGAGTAGACCCCAATATTGCCCTAAAAATTGTTAGAAATGTTAAATAAAAAGGGGACCTCCATGTGAGACAATAATACTAAAAATGTTTGTTGATTTTTAGTATACGAGATTTACATTAAGTGAAAAATTACAGTTCACTCATGTCACCTTAGAAGATTTAACAAATGTCATGACAAACTTAACATAATTGGGGTAACTTAAGACACAAAAGAAAAACATAAAAAGGAGTAAGTGAGATAGGAAGAAAATTAAGGGAAAAACTGTGATTTTGAAGAGTAGAGGGAAAAACAATAATTAAAACCTAAATTTAATTATGTGCCTAGATTTTTGCTTGCGTGTGTTCTCTTACCATATCGGATCTCATTTGCTAAATTCTCTCTCTCAACAATGAAGGACATGTTGGTGGACAAGCGCTTTCCACGTTGCACCTACCGACTAAAAATACCACTTAGACAATAATATTTCAGTTTAGCTTTTGCAGAAGTGCAAAAATCAAACTTAAGAAAAAAGTTTAGCCATCTCATTTGTTGATGGCTGTCGACCTCTTTGTCCTGGCTGCCTTTTCTTTGCCTTATTATAAATGAGATTAAGACTAGTGATTTAACAATGATTTTTTTAGTCTCATTTGCTAAAATATTAAAACTATGAGAGAATATTTGTTTGTGGGAATTTTCTGTGTATTCTTCTCCTTGTAGGAGGTCATATTTATAATACAACGAAACCTAAATAGGCAAGTAAATAATAAATTCCTAAATCTATTTGCAGTAGGAAATCAGAAATTAAAGTAAATCAATTACAATTATAATAGGAATTCTTGGTGTGTAAGGAAAGTAAGTCAATATCCACAAGTCACGCCAACACTCCCCCTCAGTTGGTGCATAGATGTCGCCAATGCCCAACTGATCTAGTGAATTGTGGAATGCTTTACTGGAAATCGCCTTTGTCAAAATATCCGCCAATTGATCCTCGGATTTCACAAAATGCGCAATCTAGTCCATATGTCGGGGTCGTTAGTCGAGAAGTCATAATCTGTGCAGCGGAAGATGCATAGGATACAGGTTGAGTAGGAATTAGGATCGGAATCTGAGCCTGAGTCGAGGCCGGAGTCTGAGTCGAAATCGGGATCAAGGTCTGAATCAGAGACAAATTCGGGGTTGGGGTCGTCTTCGGAGTCGGGGTCGGGGTCGTCTTCGGAGTCGGGGTCGGGGTCGTCTTCGGAGTCAGGGTCGGGGTCGTCTTCGGAGTCAGGGTCGGGGTCGGGGTCGGGGTCGTCAAAAGAGGATCCTGATTCTGGATTAGGTTCGGAGTAAAAGTCTGCATCTGTAGGAGCGGAGCCATCTGGGCACTCAACTCAACGATGGTTGGTGGAGAATGAGAGAATGAGTCGGTGGTGCTACCTCTATGAGGGTTGAAAAAATCATCAACCCCCATAACACTAAATAAAATAATCTCTATTACAATATGACAAAATATAATTGGTAAGTAACCAAAATTCTAATGAAATAAGGACTCGCCAACACTCCCCCTCAAGTTGGGCAAAGATATTTCGCAGGCCCAACTTGACAACCACGAGTGAAACAAGTGACAAACTAAAAACAAAGTTCACAGCGGAAACACAAGAGCAAACCCTAAAAAATAGGGCACATAGCAAAACACAGAAACCCTGTGAGCACGGGTGTAGATAAGGCAGAACACAGAAACCCTGTGAGCACGGCAGTAGGTAAGGCAGAACACAAACTGTGTGAGCACAACAATTGATAAGGCAGAACACAGAAACCCTGTGAGCACGGCAATAGGTAAGGCAGAACACCGAAATCCCATGAGCACGGCAGTGGCAACAATAAATTCTTCCATATAAACTTTAGCTAATTCACTCAGACACAACTTCTCTTCAATCTTCCTCTCCCCTTGAAGAGAAGGGGTCGTCGGAGTCAAGAAATAAGCAACATCTTCATGGAAATATGTCAAGGTAATTGGGATAGGTCAATAAACATATCCCTTTCACTCCCCCTCCCCCCCCCCCCCCCCTCTCAAGGGGGGAGAAGAGCACTTAAATTTCAAGAAGAACACAAGCACAGGTCCCTAGATCGAACCTGGCTCTGATACCATGCTAAAATATTAAAACTATGAGAGAATATTTGTTTGTGGGAATTTTCTGTGTATTCTTCTCCTTGTAGGAGGTCATATTTATAATACAACGAAACCTAAATAGGCAAGTAAATAATAAATTCCTAAATCTATTTGCAGTAGGAAATCAGAAATTAAAGTAAATCAATTACAATTATAATAGGAATTCTTGGTGTGTAAGGAAAGTAAGTCAATATCCACAAGTCACGCCAACATCATTTACTCTTCGTATGCATAGAAAAAACCGTATTCAGTTTGTAGTGTATCTATGACTAAAAGATGACTAAATTCAAGGTTGTTGTCCTAAATTGTAACAAGTATAGTCTTCAATTTAGAGGGTGTATTCAATTGGGATTTTAAAAGATTATTTAAGGATTAAAAGGTCTTGTAGAATTCAGCATAACGTAATGACTTATAGAGTTTCTCACACGCATACTTGGTCACCATATTGACTTATAAGATTTGGAAGAATCAAATGAATTTAACTATCCATCATCCTCACCACGATACTTCCATTCAAAGTTTGCTTCGTGTCTTTTTTGAAAAGAAAATTAAAGCTATTTGTGCAGCTGTAAATTGTCTTTCAATTTTTACCTTCTATAATAAAATAAAAGATAAAACAGGAAAAAAAGTCTCGGCAATGCCGTGCCGCTCTCCTCCATCTCTTTTCCTTCATCTCTATTTCTCCTCCCTTCGTCTCTCTATTGCACCAGCAATTACTTTATTCTATAGCTTACTTTTATTTTCAATTCCAAAAAGGCTCACAAACTTTGAATAACAAAACACATAACAAAGATTAAAATTAGTTTTCTTGGCAATCAAACACAGAATAAAGAACTAGCTCAAAATAAAGAATGGATGTAAATTGTAATAACACATTCAGTGAAGTTGACCACAAAATGAGTTAAATATAACAATAAAACAGAACAAATACCCAGCAGAAGACGAAATCATCATGAATTGAAACTAGCAAGTTTACTTTTCTTTAGAGCTCTCCCTAGTGGAAAGGTTCAGCGGAGATAGGGTTCAGAGTGTTCATCTTCTTCAATAGAGAAAAAAATCTCACATGAAAAATCTGTGAGAAATTTAATATTATATTTAATATTAATTTTCTATTTGAATGGAAATTAATAAAATCCATTGGGTTAAAGACATGACCCTTGGGTAAAGACATCTTCAATTGGGGGGTGACAACTCTTCAAACTAAGGGATACATTGTTTGGGGTGACAACTCTTCAAGACCAAAGGATGCACTGTTTGCCTTTTCAGATTGGGATACCTTTTTAGGGGTTGGAACCGCAACTTTAGCTAGACACCCCCACACTTTCAAGTATTTATAGGAAGGCTTGTGACCTTTCCATAACTCATAAGGTGTTTTGTCTAACTTTTTATGAGGCAATTTGTTGAGAATGTAATTAGCAGAAAGTAAAGCTTCCCCCCACAAATTCTGGGGTGCTCCAGAACTTACTAGCAATGCATTCATCATTTCTTTTAAAGTACGATTTTTGCGTTCAGCAATACCATTTTGCTGAGGTGAGTATGGGGCAGTAGTTTGGTGAATAATTCCGTGTTGGGAACAAAACTCACCAAAAGGTGATTCATATTCACCACCTCTATCACTTCTTAATATCTTTATTTTCCTGCTAAGTTGATTCTCAACTTCACTTTTATAATGTTTGAACATTTCTATGGCCTCATCTTTGCTTCTTAGCAAATATACTTGACAATATCTTGTACAATCATCAATAAAAGTAATAAAATACTTTTTACCACCTCTAGTTTGTACAAATTTCAAGTCACAAATATCACTGTGAATTAATTCTAGAGGTTCTGTACTTCTTTCTATAGACTGGAATGATGATCTAGTTAGTTTTGCTTCAACACAGGTTTCACATTTATTATGGAAATCAATATGAAACTTAGGTATTAGTTCCATGTTAATTAATTGACGCAATTTGTCATAATTAACATGCCCTAATCTTCCATGCCACAAATCAGATAACTCAAGCATATAAGCAGAACTAACTTTATTATTATTAACTTTGTGTACAACAGTCATTACATTCATCTTGAAGAGTCCATCAGTAAGGTACCCTTTCCCCACATACATTCCATTCTTTGTAAGTACAAACTTATCAGACTCAAAGACTAGTTTGAACCCATTCTTGCTAAGCAGTGATCCAGAAACCAAGTTCTTTCGGATCTCAGGGACGTGAAGTACATTATTGAGAGTGACTTCCTTTCCAGATGTCATCTTTAGAACTATTTTCCCTTGGCCATGAATTTTGGAGGTGGAGGAGTTTCCCATGAATAAAGGCTCTCCTTGATCATTTGCTGCATAGGTAGAAAACATCTTCCTTTCAGAACATATGTGGCGTGTAGCTCCAGTATCCACCCACCATTCCTTGGTGTTGCCCACCAAGTTCACTTCAGACACAACTGCAGAAAGATTAATATCTGACAAGTCAGTTGAAAGCTTGTCTTCTTCAGTCATGTGTGCCTCAGTCTTGCCCTTTTTCTTTTGGTTGCCTTGTCCATTTCTACTTCGGCAATCCACAGCTCGATGGCCTTGCTTATTGCAATTGAAACACTTTCCCTTAAACTCCTTGGATTTCTTGGAGTTCCCTTGACTTGAGCCTTCTCCAGAGTGCTTCCTCTTCTTGTTATTTCTTGACTCTTTTTCCACTATGTTAGCCTTAGCTTCCATTATGGATCCAGACTTTTTGTCAGCACGGCGATTGTCCTCTTCGATCCTTAGCCTTACTATCAAATCCTCAAGTCCCATCTCCTTACGCTTATGCTTAAGGTAGTTTTTGAAATCCTTCCAAGAGGGTGGTAATTTTTCAATGACAGCAGCCACTTGAAAAGACTCACTCAATTCCATCTTTTCTGCATGTATCTCATGTAGAATGAGTTGCAGTTCTTGGACTTGACTTATGACAGTCTTGGAGTCTACCATCTTGTAGTCAAGAAACCGACCGACAATGAATTTCTTCATTCCTGCATCTTCGGTCCGATATTTCTTATCTAGTGACTCCCATAAAGCCTTGGCCGTCTGAATTGGACTATACACATTGTATAGTGCATCACTTAAACCATTTAGGATGTAGTTCCTGCAAAGGAAATCCGACTGGTTCCATGCATCAGAAGCAGCAACTGTTTCTATTGTATCACCAGGTCCAGGAGGATCTGCTTTCAGGATATGAGCCAAATTCAATGTGGTGATGTAGAACAACATCTTTTGTTGCCATCTCTTAAAATCCATCCCATTAAATTTTTCAGGCTTCTCTGCATGATTATGGGATGAAGGCAACACTACAGCAGGTGCACTTGTCTTCACAGAAGGACCCACTTTCTGTATCTCATTCGACATTTTCCTTAATTGAGTGAACAATCTCAATGTCAATAAACAAATATTTGGTAGTCTTTAATAGATAATGAATCACAATAGTGTGTTACAACAAAACACACAGAAATAAATAATACAATACCGATAAGAAGTATAGCAAACGCAATATGCAATTTATTCAAGAGAATAGTAATGCAGAATGCTATATTTCACAGATACAGTGAATTTAATGTATGTAGATAAATATAATCAGAATTTATAAACAGAATAATAAAAAATGATGCCAAACAGAAAATAGATTCCAAATAAATAAATAAAAACGATGCTGTATATTTAGACTTTGTCTAACAATAGAAACAGAAGGCAATCAGTGTTTGTGGCAATCTTTATTGAAAGGTCCCAATTATTATAACTTAGCTTTGGTTAACTTCGAATTGTATAAAACAAAGGAAACTAACAGGAAACCAATTCAATAGAATAAACAACTAATAAAAAGATGTTTTGCTGTTTGTACCAAAATCAAACCTTTTGCAGCGTTTAACAATTAAAAACACAGATTAAAGTATATAGCAAGTAACACAAATAATTCGTCTTAAGATTGTAGGAAATAATAGTGCTAAAATGCTATAAAATAAACAAATAAATACTACAAACAAAACAAATTTTTACAACAGTAGTATGTAATTAAAAGAACCTTAATTGAGTCGAGGCAAGTGTTAGACACTCTGACCTTAAGACGAATTACGCCCCACACTGGTGCTTATGGTTCACTAGCGTTCGCCTCCCAGGATACAACGACTCCCCTCCTTATGAAAGAAGCACTGCAATTCACAAGGAACTTTGAACCAAAATTATGCAGGAAACTCTCTTTATGCAAACTCTAATGCTCTCTATATATGAAAGTATGTATCTAGAGAATTGATTGAATTTATAAAAACTGCAGGAGGATTGCTCTATTTATAGATGATGAAATACCCTTTCCAAAAAGGTATCCCAATCTGAAAAGGCAAACAGTGCATCCTTTGGTCTTGAAGAGTTGTCACCCCAAACAATGTATCCCTTAGTTTGAAGAGTTGTCACCCCCCAATTGAAGATGTCTTTACCCAAGGGTCATGTCTTTAACCCAATGGATTTTATTAATTTCCATTCAAATAGAAAATTAATATTAAATATAATATTAAATTTCTCACAATCCCCCACATGAATGGAAATTAGTTTCAACAATATGCAAATGATAATGCAGACTTAAAGAGAGTTCCTATTAGAAGAATATGGCATCTGGATAGGTAGCTTTTGGCTTTGAACCTTCCATAGTGAAGTACTATCGGATTTACTTGGCTAATCAGTGAACGTGATGTCTTGAACTGTTCAGCCGTTTGTGTAAACCCAGACAATAATACTCACACAATACCCTTCTAGACATATCTGGTTCGATCGGTTGTGCCCGTTTTGGCCCTGAGCAACTCCTGGCATTCATAAGTGCTTTAGAGAATTTAGCCCTAAAAATTCTCATGGAAACGGCCCTATTTCACACTTATATAGGTGATTTCCTATTGGTAATATCTTCTCATATCTTACTCGGATAATCAAGGTATAGGAATCATTAAAAGCATAGCTTAACCTAAACACATTTCATACAACACTGTATCATCATAGGATATGGGTAGGAGAATATATCTCTTCAGTGTTATTTTTGAGTTATCATAATTTAGTTGTCCCTTTTGAACCTAGATCTTGGGATCTCCAGTCAACTAGGTTGGGTTTCCACTATGACTACTCATTTGACATGGGCTTTAACCCCATTCCCCTCGATGATCTATAAACTTGTTCTCCGTTCAAACCTTTAGTAAATGGATCCGCCAAATTATCTCTTGACTTTATGTAGTCAATGGTAATTATTCCACTGGAGAGCAGTTGCTTAACGGTGTTGTGTCTTCGACGTATATGTCGAGACTTGCCGTTGTACATATTGTTTTGTGCCCTTGCAATTGTAGATTGACTATCACAATGTATACATATAGCAGGCACAGGTTTTGGCCAACATGGAATAACTTCTAAGAAATTACGTAGCCATTCAGCTTCCTCACCAGCTTTATCTAATGCTATGAACTCAGATTCCATAGTAGATCTAGCTATAATAGTTTGCTTAGTAGATCTCCATGATATAGCCGCACCTCCAATTGTAAAGACATATCCACTTGTAGAATTGGAGTCTTTAGTATCAGATATCCAATTAGCATCACTATATCCTTCAAGAACAGCTGGATATCTTGTATAATGCAATCCAACATTTTTGGTGTATCTTAAGTATCTTAGAACTCTGACTATAGCTTTCCAATGATCCCTTCCAGGATTACTAGTGTATCTGCTTAATTTATTAACAGAGTAAGCTATATCAGGCCTTGTGCAATTCGTAAGATACATGAGACTACCAATAATACGAGCATATTCTATTTGTGATACACCATGACCTATATTCTTCACAAGATTAAGACTTGGATCATAAGGAGTTCTTACTGGACTAGTATCATACTTGCTAAACTTCGCAAGTATTTTCTCAATATAATGTGATTGGGATAAAACTAGTCCATCAGATGTTCTAGAAATTTTAATTCCTAGAATCACATCTGCTACTCCCAAATCTTTCATGTCAAAAGTTTTGGTCAACATTTTCTTGGTAGATTTAATCATCCCAATATTGCTACCAATAATTAACATATCATCAACATAAAGACAAATAATGACAAAACCATCTTGAGTGCTTTTCATATAAACACATTTATCACACTCATTGATCTTGAAACCATTTGACATTAATGCATTGTCAAATTTCAGATGCCATTGTTTTGGTGCTTGCTTTAACCCGTACAAGGACTTAACAAGCTTACATACTTTCTTTTCTTGTCCAGGAACAATAAACCCTTCAGGTTGTTCCATATAAATTTCCTCATCTAAATCACCATTTAGAAAGGCCGTTTTCACATCCATTTGATGTATCTCAAGGTTATGCAATGCTGCAATTGCAATTAACATTCTTATTGATGTTATTCTCGTAACTGGTGAATATGTGTCAAAATAATCCAATCCTTCTTTTTGTTTATAACCTTTGACAACAAGCCTTGCCTTATATTTGTCAATTGATCCATCAGCTTTCATTTTTCTCTTAAAAATCCATTTATAACCCAATGGTTTATTTCCAGGAGGAAGATCCACAAGTTCCCATGTGTGATTCTGCATGATGGATTCAACTTCGGCATTAATAGCCTCTTTCCATAAAAGAGCTTCAGGAGAAGTCATGGCTTCTTTGTAAGTTTGAGGCTCATTTTCTAACAAATAAGTTAGAAACTCAGGACCAAAGGATTTGGTTGTCTTAGCTCTCTTACTACGCCTGGGTTCATGTCCAGTTTCTGGTTCTGCAGTCTCTTGGTCTATATTTTCTTGATGACTTTCTTGGTTATCGCTATTAACAGTATCTAAGGTTCTTTTAAGTGTATTTCTTTCTTGTGCATCCTTATAAGGAAATACATTTTCAAAGAAAGATACATTCCTTGATTCAATAATCGTATTCACATGTACATCTAATATATCAGATTTGTGTACAAGGAAACGATATGCACTACTGTTAATGGCATAACCGATAAATATACAGTCAATAGTTTTGGGTCCTATCTTAACCTTTTTAGGGGAATGGGGTTAAAGCCCATGTCAAATGAGTAGTCATAGTGGAAACCCAACCTAGTTGACTGGAGATCCCAAGATCTAGGTTCAAAAGGGACAACTAAATTATGATAACTCAAAAATAACACTGAAGAGATATATTCTCCTACCCATATCCTATGATGATACAGTGTTGTATGAAATGTGTTTAGGTTAAGCTATGCTTTTAATGATTCCTATACCTTGATTATCCGAGTAAGATATGAGAAGATATTACCAATAGGAAATCACCTATATAAGTGTGAAATAGGGCCGTTTCCATGAGAATTTTTAGGGCTAAATTCTCTAAAGCACTTATGAATGCCAGGAGTTGCTCAGGGCCAAAACGGGCACAACCGATCGAACCAGATATGTCTAGAAGGGTATTGTGTGAGTATTATTGTCTGGGTTTACACAAACGGCTGAACAGTTCAAGACATCACGTTCACTGATTAGCCAAGTAAATCCGATAGTACTTCACTATGGAAGGTTCAAAGCCAAAAGCTACCTATCCAGATGCCATATTCTTCTAATAGGAACTCTCTTTAAGTCTGCATTATCATTTGCATATTGTTGAAACTAATTTCCATTCATGTGGGGGATTGTGAGAAATTTAATATTATATTTAATATTAATTTTCTATTTGAATGGAAATTAATAAAATCCATTGGGTTAAAGACATGACCCTTGGGTAAAGACATCTTCAATTGGGGGGTGACAACTCTTCAAACTAAGGGATACATTGTTTGGGGTGACAACTCTTCAAGACCAAAGGATGCACTGTTTGCCTTTTCAGATTGGGATACCTTTTTGGAAAGGGTATTTCATCATCTATAAATAGAGCAATCCTCCTGCAGTTTTTATAAATTCAATCAATTCTCTAGATACATACTTTCATATATAGAGAGCATTAGAGTTTGCATAAAGAGAGTTTCCTGCATAATTTTGGTTCAAAGTTCCTTGTGAATTGCAGTGCTTCTTTCATAAGGAGGGGAGTCGTTGTATCCTGGGAGGCGAACGCTAGTGAACCATAAGCACCAGTGTGGGGCGTAATTCGTCTTAAGGTCAGAGTGTCTAACACTTGCCTCGACTCAATTAAGGTTCTTTTAATTACATACTACTGTTGTAAAAATTTGTTTTGTTTGTAGTATTTATTTGTTTATTTTATAGCATTTTAGCACTATTATTTCCTACAAAATCTAATAGGTTAGAGCATCTTCATTGCAAGAGTTGTAAATTGGAGGTGTAAAACTACATTTACATTTCCTTTACACATTCGGAAGATGTAAATGTCGTTTTTCCTCCAATGAGTGAGATGTAAAAAGGACATGAAAGGAAATGATTCTATATCAAGTTAAAGCAAAATGATATTTCTGGTATTTTGGTAGTTATCTTACCTTTTATATGTTTGGAGCCCACCACTTTTGCATTATCTCTCCTCCTTTTCAACCCGTGGGGCTTAACACATGGGAATGTTAAATCAGATGTAAATGTCCATTTCTTTTTATACATTTTCCGGCCCAATGATATATCTACAACCATTTACACCCCACCATTGGAGCAACTTCCTACAACTCTAAGTGTAAATGTCCTTTACAATTGCAATGAAGATGCTCTTAGGGTAGGATTTGAGATAGGGTTTGGTATTTATACCTAGCACTAAAAGTTCCATACAATTCCACATTTTATTCGAAATAAGCAAGTTTTTGAATACCATAAAACTTTTTATTACTTATTTAAAGTCTTGATTGAATACCACTAAATTTCAACACTCTCTTTTAAAAATCCTAATAGTCTTAATGGAATACCATAAGACTTATTTAGATTATTTAAAAGTCTTAATTAAATACCATAAGACTTATTTATTCCAAAATAATAAATCTCACTTAAATACAATCAAAATGCAGCTGATATTCCTCATATGAGATTGTCATTCTTTTGGGTCTTAGTTTGTGATTGTGCTACTCAAATTTAATATACTTTTTAGATCTAGAGAAGATAAATAACCAATTGCGATTGCGACAAAAATCTCTAAGGGAAAGTTATTTTTGATTATTTTGCATATAAATGTGGTATGACTAGCATTTTTGCTTTGTAATATATACAACAGTTCTGGATTGTAATATAAAATCTGAACTATATATTCATTCAAACAAAAATATATCTGGTCAATTATTCAGAATAACTTGGTCTTGAGCTGAAATTTTGTGCATAAAAGCCATCAACATGTCTAATGGCAAACATTGGCAAGAATTTCAGCTGCATGTATTATAGTGTCACGAATTTTGTTTGATCAAGTTGATTCACTCCATTGTCTTTGTCTCCACTTTCCTATTGATCTTTACATTAGGGTTGGCTCTAGAGGCCAAGTGGTAGTCTCTTGGAATTCTTGATTTCTGGATATGCGCATTCTGGGTGGTTCTGTAAAGCGTGGTGTCTGCTTGTTTGTTCACCGAGAAAGGTCCGAAATTTCCCGAGACTTCGTACATTTGACGGCAGTTTTAGGTGCCTGTGGCCAACTGTGCTTTCTTCAGCTAGGCAAATCAGTCACTCCATGATTGGGCGCCTCCATGCGCAAGCATGTTTGTTTCAGCCTTCAGGAGCTATGAACGTTGGTTAATCGTTCACTTGTGAAGAAGCAACAAATAGAACAGACACTGACATGCCAGTTGAAAGGGGGAAGAATTTAGTACAGATTTCTTCGATTACTGTGCATTCTGCCATGGCTACGATGAATTTGACACTTACAATTGAGTAGGTTATAGTAAAAACCACCACTCAAAAACATGAAACCAAATTTATTACAACTTGTCCAACAATATGAAGAATGCTGACCTTAAGATTAGATGGGTTTCGATTTAAACATAGAAGTAATCGCATCAAGCATGGTATGCGCGCCATAAGGCGGCCAGGATGTCGTGGAAAGACATGGACTTGTATTCCAAATCAGAGATGCATAAAAATTTAGTATTGAACATGCCAACTGAATTATTATTTAACAGCCGCTAACATCCTGTCTTGTAGGAAGAATCGAATTTAGCTTCAGTTCTGTGAAAGGGTTTGAATAAATAAAAATACAATATCTTTGCTTTTCCATTCTTGTGAAGCTAACTTCTTGTATTGGTGACACAACCTGCTACGAATCACCTTGGAACTGACAGACCAAGCTCTGGATCATCAAAGAATACAAAGACTCAAATTAGGAACACATAAAGTGAAGCCATCTATAACTCAAGAGAATAATGCAGAAATCGTGCCAGTCCAATTTCATTAATCAAAAGACCCAATCAAAAAAGACTCCACTAAAACAGCTCAAGAAATGCGATCCTGTGGACAATTTATGATGTTCTAGAGAAAAGTAAGCGAAACTTTCCAGCATCCACTAAAGCTTGCTTTCAGAATACAAATGGCTAGGAACATAATCCAATAATAACTGATCAGCATGTACATATATCTAGTTTTCCTCAATGTTTTAAGTCAGACACAATGAGCATAAATAGCAGCGCCCACCTCCATATACAGCATACATGTGTCACGTACCATCAATTCCATCTGGGAAAAGGAGCAGCTATGTTATCAACGTGTTCTTATTTATTTAGACATGGTATGCTATATAAGTTCAACAAACTTAAGGCAAAATGTTTGCACTCAAAATTTTATTTTGCTCTCCCCTTTAGATCATCATATCATCTTGCTGAATTAGCATTAAACTTAACCCATTAGTTATAATTTTCAAGAAAATGGATTTGCTGTAGAATGTCTCAACATGCTCACTTCAAACCCAAAATATATAGACAATATAAAGAAGATGGAGTAGCAGTGGCGATACGGCTAGAATATGATAAATTATGAGTGCCACAGCCTAATAGAAACTTTTCATCATAATACCATCCTATATTAATTGGTAGACATTCCTACCTTATCATTGATACAACTAAAGGGATCAAAATTGAGCGTCGATGCGCATAACGCAGAGGCCACAATGTGGCAACTGCTGGTACAATCATCAAAAGTGACAAATCAAGCCGTAGGCGAAATATAAGTCTCTAAACCCACATAGTTAAACATTTTTATGGTTTTGAGGGAAAACTCATAGTTTCGTACTTGATAATGACGCAGCAGGCCTTAACTACCAGGTCCAGTTTATTTCTTTCAAGCATAATGTTATGTGCCTGCAGGAACCAAATATTCCAGTCAGATAACATTCCCTATGAAAAGCATTTCGACCCTGATTTTCATTGCCCCAAATTGTCTTATTCTCAAAACGACAGCCTCATTGCCTTCCCAGGACACATCCAACAAGCTCTAAAAAAAATACCCAATGAGCCAATCTTACATAGAGAAATGTCTCTAAGAATGCTCATATTTTCAAAGACACAACAACCTAGTTTGAGTTACTCAGAAGTAAAACTTCTATGCTAAGACTCAAACCATCTATTAAATTGTGCAAGGCAGTCTACAAGTTCAAGCCCACACAAAAACATACATTTCGAGAGGGAGACAACAAATCATAACCAGGTGGACACACAGAAATCATTCAATGCAAAACTCAACAGCAACAATGAGGCAAAATCAAATTCTGAAGAGAACCCAAGTGAGCAAACGCAAAAATGAAGATATGGGATTGAAAGAACTACAAATTATTACAATGGTGGAAGTAGCAAAAGTGACTCACAGTTAGAAAAGAAAGCAAATTTTTTTTATTAGAGGCCGGGAGAGGTGCGGCAGAGAGTACCCTGTGAGAGCGCACGGCAACTCCTCGATGTGATGCTCAGAGACGACGTCATTCTCGCCGCCGCCACCGCGCTGTGGAGTGGCAGTAGAGATTGCACGCATCCCAGTGCACCCGGAGGCCTGCACCAAATAAAACGCACAGCAACAATCCAAACCCAGAAGTTAAAAATCACAATTAAGAATTAAATAAATAAATATGAATATGAACCCCTGAAAAACACAGACCTTGAGAGTGAGGAACGGCGAAGAGGAGTTGAGGGAGTGGATGTCGGGAGAGGGAAGCGTGAGGTGGGAGATTTTGGGGCGTTGGATCTGATGGCGGATCGGACGGACGATAGGGATGCTCTGTTGGCGAACTGCCTGCAGGCTGAAGCCATTACAGGGGTTTGAGGGTGGAGGAATGATTAAACGAGCAAATGAGATCTGATCTGAGTAATGGTTTTCAAAAGGGTTTAGGGTTTTAGCAGCATGAGCTCGGTGAATAGATGTGCTGCTTGTTGTTATTGGTTTTGGGCTTGGGTACAGATCTTTTGGGCCTTGATCTTTTTGTTTTAGTTGGCCTAAGGATTGACTAATGCTCTCTTTTTAATCAAAAATTCGAACTTCTTTTGAGTACTAAACAACAGGGAATATGGATTTCTTACACACGTATACAACTAAGATGTCATGGGAATTCAAACTTGAAACTTACGGTCTGCAAATTAAGGCTATTTTCCAATGAGGTAGATCTTAGTAGCATAAAAAATTCGAACTGTAAGTCTCTTCCAAACGTTGCGTGATCTTTCAAATAATCACATTTACACAGTACAGATGTTTACACTTTGAAAATCTCCCCAAAATACAATCTTATCATATACTTCGTTTTTGGGATCATATTTCCAACTTGTATTATAAATAAAATAAAAAAATGCTCATACATTTTTGGTGTGGTTGGTTTTGGTTTTGCATGCTTGTTAACTAAAAGCTCACTCCACTGCATAAATCTACTTTCAAATGGTTCCTCTTCCACTCGCCCAAAAGAAGATCAAATAATGGCCTTTCCAAGTCGTGATATGTCAACTTGCTTTGCTATATAATATATATATAGATGGTGTACAACTCAATTTTAATGGGAACGAAAACTACTGTTATATGTAATAAGCCTACCCCCATCTTCCTAGAAGATGAAAAGTCAGTCTACCGCATGATTTCTGGTCCTAATTAATGGCACTCTCATATTCCAAACCATATCAAGTTTGACTGGATGTGTGAACCATGGCAAACGAATACATCACTTGTTTTGTAATTTTATAGGGGGCATTTGGGGTTGAGGGGGTCAATTCTTTTCTTTTCCTTCCCTTCTTTTCACGGAATCTTTCTTATTAAATTTTAAATTAATTGAAAATAATTTATAACTCGAGTGGTTAAATTTATTTATATCTGCACTCGATATCAAGGCATATCTTTCTTAATTTGTCATATTTCTGAAAGTCATCTTAATAAAGCCAAGATGGTCTGTTTCAAGTTACTTTTCCCTTTGCATTGCAGCAAGCTTATAATTCCTCCCATGCACGTTAAGATGTGCCTTCTGACTTCTGTGAGACTTCTGTGAGAGACTGGTACAATTTATCTCTTGGGCTGTAAGTGATACCTTCGTTTCCCCCGAAATCTCAGGTTAAGCATATATTCTTTGCAATTCCCATGAAGTTGCAAATCCGAATTCAAATTGGGTAGGTAGGACTTTTCCATCTCATCACAACATAACATTCCCACTAGGATTAATTAATCCACAGCTTAAGAGACACGACCATTGACCTCTCATTCTCCATTTTGACCACTTTCATACTTAACCTTTTTCTTTTTGTTCTCCCTTTATGGCTTTTTTTTCTTTCCCTTCTGTCTTCTTTTATAGACACAAACATAAAGTCCATAAAAAAGTTTTTACAGTTTCTGATCCCAATATAATCCATGTCACCATATTCCCAAATCAAACACATGACGATAATGGAACGCTTGTAGTTCACGTATAGCTATGTATTAAAGGTTCTGTGTTCGAATCTCTCCCTTTTATAATATCGTTTGTATCAAAAACACATGAAGATGATATAAAAAGAATTCTTTTACTTTCTTTGAGTATTGTTGTTTCTACAATTTCAATTTTAAAAAAAAATTACAAGTATAAAAATAAATAAATTAAACCAATTTAAAAGAAAAAAAAAATGGAGGCTAGCTAGCTACCATTTCATGTGGCCAAACGCAACATCAAAGTGATGAGAAGTGTTAAAGAAATTGCCCACTTAAAAGATGATCTGGTGTCCAAAGCAACTGCATGGTTGTAAGAATTTTCACTCTGCAAGGAGCTAATCTTGAAATTAGGGTTTGACCCATACAAAGCTTGGACGCCTTCCACGTCATCAATCCTGAGGTCCACCTTCTTGGTCCTCGGAGTCAAACTCGGGTACATCACAGCCCCCTTGACCGAGGAGTGAGCCAGCCCAAGTACATGCCCGATCTCATGGGTCGCGACCGACTCCAGATCAACGGCCGCCTTCGACTTGTCCTTTTTGAAATCAACGGCCCAGGATTCCGCAGCGTCCAGGTGGAACCTCCCGTTCTCTGGGGAGAAAGCGTGCGCTAGCACCCCCAGCACCCCGTCGAACGGCTCCCCATCACCGTGGTCGCCCCGGTAGAACCCGATTTTTATATCTGCTGACTCGTAGGTCTCCGCCTCAGTGAAGTTCACGGGGATCACCGCCGACCACCGAGAAAAAGAACGGCGAAAGATGTCTTGGACGTCCGAGGAGCTCAAGTAGCTGATCATATTGTTGGGGGAGAGAGCATAAGAGAGCGTCACCGGGTTGCGGCGGACCCACCTGGGCTTTCCATTGAAGAAGGCAAAGCGACGGGTCGCATGAAGAGCAGTCTGCTGCGACGCGTCGCTAACGCCACATCTCGGTGAAATGATGGCCGAGATAGTGTCTGAGTCGAGCCTTCCCGTAACTGGCAGGCTCAGCTTGGACTGATAGAGCGTCAGGGCCGATTCGAAATCGGTGTCGAAGATATCAGTGAAGTTGGAATTGGGCAAGTAGCCAAACCGGTGGAAGTAGTTCTTGAGCTCCGACATGCCGCTGACCTGGCTCCCTCTCCCGGCATCCAGGAACCTCTCGAAGTCGCGCCACGTGGCGTTGTGGACGTCGGAGGCGGCGGTTAAGACAGTTACTGAGTTGGGTAAGATTCTGGCGGGAAAGCAAGGGCGGGAAAAACAGAGAATACAGAGGCACAACGAGAAGAAGAAAGAGTCGCAGCTCAAAGACGGAAACATGATTTGATTTTGTGGGTTGTGTGTAATTAGTTATTTTGGGATTTGAGCCTTGGGATTGCAGCAAGGGGGAAAAAGAACATAGGCTTCAGTGATTGATTGGCATGGGGGAAAAGGATTAAGAAATGAACTTTATAAATAAAATTAAAAAAAACAGCTGATGAATAATTTTAATAATCTGAATAAGAATCATCGAAAGTTTGTAGGTAGTATCGATGGGAGAAGAGCACTAGAAATTCAAATGATGATGGGGAGATAAGTAAAGAAGATTCTGCCGTGTTTGCAATTTAGTTGGAGATTCTGACTTTCAAGAGCCAATGATGGGTAAACCACTAGGTCTGTTTTCTGTTGATAAAGGTTTTGTTTCTTTATTTGGGGAAATTAAGAAAATATATGTTTTAAAAATGTGCAAATTCAATTTGTAGATCAAGTTAGTTGATCAGTTTTGCTTAGTACTCTTTTCGTTGACCAAATTAGGTGATTTTTCATTCATCTATGTTGTTGATCAGTCTTGGGAAATCAGTTTCTAGCAACGAGGGGTTTTGTTTTTGGGAGGTTTAACTTGTTGTACAAGACAATTTCTTCATCTTAGGACAGACCATTAAGCAATGTATGAACTCATCATCCGGACGTTTTTTCCAAAGTAAATTCAACGCGAGAGAAAAGGACTTGTGGTCAAGATTGAAATTCAATGCGTCAAGACCCACCTCATGATTCACTGCATTTTAATTTCACTAAACACGTACCGACGTGAAAACTCTCTACTGATTGACTCAATAATTTTTCAGTAGATGTGCAATTTTGAAATATTAAAAAGCTCAAAAATAAAAAAGAATGAATAACAAAATTAGTGTTTGCTCAAGAAGAAAAAAATATGCATCCGACTTACTTTGGATTGGCGTACCTAAGAAGGAAAAAAAACGCAAGATTTAGGTGATTTTAAATTGGTCCTTTATAAAGAGAATTCACAATCCCACTTAAATAAGGAATTGTGCAAGCCTAATTAAATAAAGAGAGCTCACAATCTCATTTAAATAAGGAATTATGGAGGCCCTAAACCCATGAAATGCCAGCAGGTTTCTTTTTTTCTTTTTTTCTTTTTTTAAGCTTGGTCCAAAACGATGTTGTTTTGGCCAGGATTTTTTTATTATTATTTATTTTTAAAAGGCAGCGCATGTTTTAAAAAGCCTGGTCCAAAACGAATTCATTTTGGCCAAGTTAAAAAAAGAGAGAGAGAGAGCACGCAGCAACGCCTAGAAATAAAAACTTATGCACCTCTTTGCGCCTTAATAATTCCGCCACTGCCACAACCTTTAGCCGGAAGGACTTATGCGTAGTACTCAATTGCTAGTTACCACCAATATGAATTTATATAGGAAATTACAGATCACGCACCAACGAGGACTACTGACAGTAGGACTCTAACACTGATGAGGCTACACACAGTGCATAGACCATACCAACTAAACCAACCCTCGTTGACAATAATAGAACAATTTAATTAAAAGATAACACTTATATTTTTGGGAGAAAAAAGATAGGACGTATTCAACCATATCTTTTATTTCTTAAAGTTATGGCATCTTGTAATTGGACAGTATATCACACAACACTGCGGTAGAAACAAACTTTTATCGATATGTAGATCGTAATTGGGTATAAAAATATCCTATAACTGTGATATACATGTCTTTTGTGGTAAAATTATATGCATAAGTGTGCGTCTAATCATGGTGTGTCTATTTGTGTATTTTATTGGTGGCCTAAAGGGTCTCCCTTCCTTTTCCATAGTTTCGCTTTCAGAAGACAAATCTTTGAAGTTATTATATGAAGGATGACGCAGCTACACTGAAATAAGCCACTATGAATAATCTATGCAGGTGATTATTGGTTATCAAACACATTTCTTGCCACTATGGATAATGCTCTTTTGTTTTAATTATATATCTTTTTCTTTTTTTTTTACCTAATGCTTGTGTGTCAATTCCAACACATTTTTGTTACTCTCTTGAGTTTGTCAAGAAATTGCTCATTTCAAACCACTTTGCCAACCATCCGCAATCTTCAAAGATTCTGACTTTTGTTCATTAAGAATAAGTTGACTTTTAAAAACTCTTTTATTAACTAATTAATAATTAAAAATATATCTGTAGATCAGTTAATTAAGATAGTGTGCCGCCAACGGATTCAAAAATTGTCTTGATTTGCAAACTAGTAGTTTCAAGTTCACCTCACAACACCTTGATAGTGTGTGAAAATTTTCCTCCACTTTTCTAATTTTGGTAATAATTTACACCTGAGTTCGATCTCATTCGTCGTGTATTAAAGTTGATTACTTGTCCCCAAAAAAAAAAATTTCTCAAGATAATGAAAAGGAAATATAAGGGAGATACGTACTCTAGTAACCTATTACTCGTACAAAGATTGGGATTTGGGTGTCTTAAGCGACTGCTTGGCAACTTGAAAATGGCGACCCAACAATCAAATATAAATGCAGACGGAATTTTCATCAACCCCCACTGGTTAAGTGAACCATAACGAACCAGATGACAAAGACAATTGTGGTTGGCACATTTGGAGGGTTAAGGTAGTGGAAAACAAAAAGACCATTTCACCCATTTCATGAAACCATCAAATACTGTGGCAACAACCAACTTTGGTTGTCCAACAAGATTAATATTAGACCGCAGGTTTAATTTTGTAGTTCAAGGATTAAGACTTGGCTAATTATAAGCAAAATGAAATTAGTATTTTTACATGGTAAACATGATTATTATGATTACTAATTTTTTTGAATTTTTACCAAAAAAAATCTGGGCTTTTTGTCTTTTTGGAAGGAAAAATCTTGGCTAGATAAACAAAATAAAGCCCAACTGCGAAATTGGCTGATTAAAATGCTGCCCAGCTCAGACAAGCCCTAAAATGAGTCCAAATGTTTGAGCTTCACCATGTCAGACCACTCACGAAAGCCCAAATGTTTGGTGGTCATATAGGTTTTTTTTGGGAGATTTATTATTATTTTTATCCAATATAGGAGCTCAAATTATTAAAAAAAAAATTTATATGAAATGGACTTTAGAAACACACCCAAAGTCAATTTACAACATAACAAAAAGGCTTTTAACTTCGTCTAAATTACAAAACTGCCATTGATTTCTTAAAACAAGACCAACCCCAAAATCTCATTTAAAAAAAAACCAAAACACTCAATAGGGCATCAAAGTAATTTAATAATCAATATTAAATTTAATAGGGCTAGCTGTCATTTTTTGAGTTTATTATAGAAATTAAATGGTGTAGGGTTTATCTATATAACTTTTTTTTTTTTGCGACCTCAAACCGCTTAGCACTAATTTTATTTATCTTTTAATCCATAAAGAAACCTTAAATTATTATTGGCTGAAAGGTTCACATGTGGGCGAACTTATATGAGGAATATAATTATTTGATGGAAATACTTTAGTGGTTTTAGGAGTTGAAATAAATTAAGCAATGATTAGGGTTTTGAGTAATTAAAGCACTATGAACGATGATCAGCTCCAAGAATCTAAAGGTGAAGTCTTAAAAGGGTCTTCTAATCATCATGATATTTAGACTAATGAAGGACAAGGTAGATCATTACCCCCACACCCAAAGGAACCAATTTTAAACTTCAAAGTACCAATCTCTAAGCTGAGTGTTCCTTCCACAAATGAACCAATTTCCACTTGTGAGCTTACAGTACCAATTTATGTTGACCACTTGTTTTTGCCTATTCAAATCGAACAATATTTAATTATCTAATCGTGATTAAATAAATATACGAACACGACGTGTTCAATAAACAATGAAATGTTCTCCTATCATATTGTTGGGCATAAGGTTGTACGTAAATCAATTTCACTGATTAGGTTAAATTTGTACCAAAAATATATGTGTGATTTAGAATTACAATTTCACAGCATACATAAATCTGGTGAGAAAACATTACTCCGAACAAGAGAATACAATTATGTTTTCCTATAATTAGAAGTTGGACCTTCTATCACATATGGGCCAAGCCCAACAGAGCATTCACCGCATATTCTTCTTGTCTAGCAGCCCGCCAAACGTCCAGAATTGTTCCAAGCAATTGATATGAAATGCATTATGCATATACAAATCGTGCATGGAGTGGAGAGCCCACCTGTCACGTGATATCACGTGACCAGTACTGGCTTTGTATAGGAATGAATGAAAGGTCCTTCACTCATTCTTGCTTCTCTCCAGAAGCTACATGACTCTGCGCTTTAATGGCTGCTACGCAAGAAGCTTTAAATGAAAGGGACAAGTACGAACAGAGAAAATGCATAAATAATAAATGATTGATCAAAGCTGGGGCCAGGGCACCATTTTGGTGATATGCGTCCATAGCCATAGCTCTATAAATCTGGCACCTAACACCTTTTTGCTTTAATCTAGCCGGCCGGCACTGCTTGTTCTAATTAATTTCACTTTGAGCTAACACTAGGTAATTGATCATGAGATCACACCTAACACACTTTCTTATAGTTAAACCTCCATTGCAATGGCTTGTAACTCGAGTAGTTTAAGAGCATTTAACCGTGCACGTGAACTCCTAAGTTCAATTTACAGAACTACACTTCTACCCAAAATGACCATGGCACCAAAATAAGTCCCAAATTTTAACCATTAATATCATGTCAAATTATCTTTCTAATGTCGAACCTTGGAAAATATACCAAGTTCGAATATAATAATAATAGTTTAAATTTGTGAATTTGAGTTGGAATTAAGGAATGCCAATTGGCAAAATATGTGTGTGGAGGATATGCACATGCTCATACGTTTGACCACGACTTTGATGACAACGCGATGTCTCACAGACACACTCACAAATCCGTAATTATAATTACGGAATAATTGACAAGGTCAACCCAACTCAATTAAGGAAGATAAGCATGAGCTAATATCATGTTGGTCCATAGATGCAGCCAGCATGTTGCTTAACTGCTTCAACTCATGTCTCGTAAATTTCAACACCCATCTATCTATCTACTCCACGTAATGCGTGGATTTCTGGGTTTTTGTTAAAATATACATAAGTTTTGCATGCAAGTTACCATACCAACCTGCAACAAATATAATAATTAATCAACACAATCAAGGGCAAGAAGAAAAATCTTCATCTCATCACGTGTGCCTTGATCCGGTGCCTCATGTATAATTTACCAATTATCATCCCTAAAGTGTGAATTAAATGTAATTTACGAGAAGACTGAATGTCATTAGACTAAATGGTTATTGATAATACATATTTATCATGAGCAATATTTTTTTAAAGAGTTTAGCTATTAAGGAGGAAGTTTCAATTAAAGGATCCTTCATCTTTGTAGGACCTACTTTGCATTGTATATCAATGATTCGACAGTTTAACTTTCAAGTCTTAATTCGTATATCCTATCAACAAAATCGTAATTGATGACCATTTGATTAGAATGTAGTCATTTTAAACTTTCTTGAAAGGAAAAAAATAAAAAATTATCGGTTTATTTTGTTTCATCACAATTACATGCCTTAACGGTTCACGATTTGCATAATTTTTCTCAAAAATCGATGATTATAATGAATGAAGACTTAAAAAATATACAGTACGGATCATATTAAAACAGAATGTGGAGTACTGTGAGCCCCTACAATGTCTCTCAAACAAGGGATACTTGTAATTTTCATATTACATGTTCAGTCAATCGCTTTCAACTTAATGAAGATATTGGTTTCTTAATATAATGTCATCATTAACCATCATCCCTATTCCATATGGGTCCAACTCCAAGATGTATTTCTAAGCAAAAACCCACCGATTCACCCCAAAAAAGACATCTTAATTTGCTTCTTTTGATAAGGGAATAAATTTTAGAGAAGGATAGGTGGCAAGGGACACTATGTCATTTCTCAAAGAACAATTTTGAGCGGTCGCTATAGTGCTGTTAATGACTTAATTATGATGCACTTTTCGGTGCCCTAAAAGTTTAAGACTTGATGCTCAAACCAAAGCTTGTGTGTGGCTCAACTTTGGTGTTTGGAGGAAAATCTTGGACCACCATTTTCCTTGCTAATACACATTCCATTGATGGTTGTCAAAACGATAGTGCACATCCACATGTTGGAATCTCACACATACAAAGAATGTAAACCCTTCAATTGAGTTCAACTTACTTTAAGAAAAATAAGAACCGTTTTATTGGAACTTAGTACACTTATCTATTAATTTGGCATATTGTCTTAGTTCATTCCTTCATTGATAATTTCATTAAGGTGTGAGTAAGATGCTAGATAAAATGCGTGAAAGATGTTGAGATAAGAAGTATGATATATTTTTTTTATAATTCATATTTTTGATACCCTAAGAGATAGAAGTTCTCGCTGCCGCCCCTTTTGGGAGTCGGTGACCTCCATCCCTCTCCTCTTCTGCTCCTTGCCCATCCCCTCAAACCCATCCGCCTTGGCTGTCTTGGTGACGACGTGGTGGTAGATCGATTTTTTTTTTATTTTATACTTTTTTTGTGTTGCAGTGTTTTGAGTTGTAATAAGTGCATCAACTCCTTATGAGTTTGTTGCGTGTTTCTAGTCTCTATTTGTATTTTTCACTTGTAAGAGTTAAAATATTGTAGTTGTAATTTGGTGTGATGAGGTATATGTATGGTTTTTCTAAGCTTACAGCTTTTTTGCTGGAATTTCTTATGCCATGTGTGACTATGTGTGGAGGTACACATTGCGTGCTTCTTGTTGCTAGTGGACTCCTCCGTATTTAGATTAAGTCCTTGTGGTTTACTGTGCTTCCCTATTTGTATTAATCCTATGTGATTATTTGTATACGTATTGGTTCTTGTAACTGACGACCTTTAGGCCTGAATTATAAATGCAATCAATGGCATTTCTCTCAAAAAAGGAAAAAAAAAGATTGTTTTTTTCCAGCCCCACAAGACAAATTTATGGATATACCACTAGAAGTGCTTAAACACCTTAAATTATTAAATTAATAAATTTATTACCAAGTATTATACATAAATAATTTACCATGTTCTAAACCGTGGATGAAAATGATAAATATATGTCCCATCTTCTTACATACTCAATTTTTTTAAATCATGTTAAGTAAAAGAATCTTAACTCAACGGTTAAAAATGTTGGTAATTGACTTATCAAAATACTAAGTAGTAAGTATCTTGGAATACTGCATGTGTTGTTGCTTATGTTATAGATAGACATATCGCTTTCTTTCAAAAAGGATGTTGTTTCTTGCTTCTAAGGCCAATCCAAAGGCTCTTTTGACATCCCTTTCACTTAGCCTTTAACAAAGTTAGCAAGCCCACATGGAACATGCTTTGTTTTGTTTCTCAAGCATATGAGCCTTGCAAGCAACACACACACACACCTAGGGGTGGGCATCGGGACCGGAAAACCGGAACACCGAACCGAACCGGTGAAAAAAAACCGGAAAAAAAACCGGTTGACCAAAAAAGTCAACAAACCGGACCGGAACCGGACCGAACCGGTTCCAACCGGTTCCGGTTCCGGTTTTACATCTCTCCGCACCGGACCGGACCGAACCGGACCGGTCATATATTTTATATTTATATTTTTACAAAATTTTAAAATCTAATGCCATATTTTAACTTTTATAATCACTAATTTTCCAAGTTCAACTTCAAAAAATTTCTAAATGTATGAATTGGATTATTTGTTCATTTTTAAGCTAAAAAAATAAGTTATTTATTATAATTTTTTTATAAAAAAAATTTAAAAAATTAAAAAATTAATAATCCGGTTCAAAACCGGAACCGGTCAGAACCGAACCGGCCGGTTTTTGAAATTTTTTTTGCCTAAACCGGACCGAACCGGACCGGTTAAATAATACCGATTTCGGTTCCGATTTGAGGTGAGAACCGGACCGAACCGGACCGCGCCCACCCCTACACACACCCCATGGAAGAAAGAGTGCATTTAGGGCATGCCTCAATTAGAATTTGGTGATGAAGGAAAAGGAACCCTAAAAACACAATAAAAGCAAACCTACATGACAAAGATTAATGTAATTAAATAATTAAACAACCCTAATCAAGTTAGACACTTGAATTAAATCATATCTTAATCATAGACCTCTCTTTTTAGGTCAACATGTATTCATTTCATCACTTGACCCTCCTTCCCCTTTCACCATACATAGATCCAATAATTCATCATGCTTCAATACACCTATTAATTTTCATATTCCCATTTTACCCTTTTTAAATTCCATTATTCCAATTTTGCCCATGTAAAATTCTATCTTGTGATTTTTCTATCTGCTCTTTTTCCGTATAAATTAGTCATCAAAACCCATGCTTCACTTATAAAAAATAAAAAATAAAAAATAAAAAATAAAAAAGAAAGAATATTTAATTTTTTTAATTTTTCTGTTTTTTAATTTGCGTCACTTATCCACTATTAAATATACTTGGTGATAAATAAACTATTAAGTAAAGTAAAATAAAACAAGCTTCATTCTCTTCCTCATAAACAGTGACACGCACTCTCTCTCTCTCTCTCTCTCTCTCTCTCTCTCTAAAGATCTCCACTGTCTCTCGCAACACATCTCAAAAGCTGCACAGTGATTCTTGTCTCGAACCGCGCACTAGCTAGCTAGGGTTTGCCCTCCAAATTGAGCAAACATTCGACCCCCACACATTCTCATTATTTACACCAGCTACCCTTCCCTTCCCCATTTTCCTCTCCGCAACAGCACTCCTGCTCCACTTGAACAATCTGATCACAGAGAAGCATGAATCGGAGGACGAATGGCATTTTCAGTGAATAAGTTGGAAAAGTGAGGGCAGTTTTGGATGGGCGTGGCGAAGGCGTGGAGGTTCAGCTTGACACCGGCAGCAGCGAAGCTGGCTCTGTTACATAACGGTTACAACAATGGTGAGAAGAAGCAGGTGCTCAGCTTGAAATCATCAGCCACCGCCCCCACCATCACCAAAACGACGTCGTCGCTGAGCCAGAGAAAGCAGACGGTGTCGTGGTCCTGGTCGTTGGTGTGTGGGCTGATGCTGTTTGGGCTGGGCCTGATTTCGCTCTTCACTGGTCACGTGGCATCTGATCTCGAGTGGTACTCTCAGCGCTTGGTCAAGAACACCCTCTACTACTCCAAGCTGGTACTGGGTCTACCGGTTTTTTTTTTTTTCAACCTTCAACCTTCAATTTTTAATTTTTGTTTAAGGCGTCATTTTTAATTCAAATTATAAAAAAAAAATTGTTCGGTTTTGAGTTTAGAATGGGAATGGTCGTGAGGCAATTGATGTTTGGAAGTCCAAGTACTCGAAATTCTACTACGGATGCAGTCAAAGAGGTCCTCGTTATGCTCGTGAGTTCGATTTGCATATTTCATTTTTGCATTCTGAATTTGCCATTGTTATGGTTGTGTTTTTAATGTACAGTATTTATATGTTGAATTTAGCTGCTGTAAAAGAGCGAGCATCAAATGGGTATCTGCTGATTGCTACGAGTGGGGGGCTGAACCAACAAAGAACAGGAGTAAGTCACATTGTTTTTATGTTCAGCTACATTTTTTTTATATTTTTCTCTGAGTAGTGAGACCCAACAAAGAAAATAAGACTTGGGTTCTGGTTTTTGCTTTCGGAAATTTTTGTTATTCTACTCAAGTAGTTATTTGTTTTCACATTGCCAAAAATGACAACTTATTTCCTGCAATCAGATAACAGATGCTGTGGTTGTTGCACGAATTCTTAATGCTACTTTAGTTGTACCTGAGCTGGATCATCATTCCTATTGGAAGGATGATAGGTAATGTGATTCTATCAATGTTTTAACCCCATCAGCTATAGTTTTATGTTATTCTTTTTTGAATTTGTTTTCATGCTAGTGGTTGTGAAAATTGGCTCTTCCAGTTATCATCCTATTAAATACGCTAATTTTGCATGCAGTGACTTTATCCACATTTTTGATGTCGATTGGTTTATGTCTTATCTTGCAAAAGATGTGACTATTGTCCGGAGAGTTCCTGAGAAAGTCATGCGGAACATGGACAAACCTCCATATACAATGCGTGTCCCAAGGAAATCTGAACCTGAATATTATATCGAGCAAGTTCTCCCAATACTTTTGAGGAGACGTGTAAGACCCCTTTGCCGATACCTGATGAATTCTATCTTATTCGATTGTGTAAAAGATATGCACAATCCAATATTTTGATCTTTTTTCTTTTTTTCTTCTAAGTTGTGTACTTATGAATTTTAGTAAAATATTGTAGTCCGTTTCAGAAGGGCAATTAACACTTGGGCTATTTTGCAGGTTGTGCAATTGACTAAGTTTGATTATAGACTTTCAAGTAACCTTGACGATGAACTGCAAAAGTTGCGATGTCGTGTTAATTATCATGCACTTAAATTTACAAAATCCATACATGAACTCGGTCAGAAACTTGTTATGAGAATGCGAAGGATGGAAAAACGTTTCATTGCTGTTCACTTGAGGTTTGTTTCAATTTCCTATCAATATAGAACACAGCTGATAATTTTAAATTCAACCTGCATGTAATGTTCATGTAGGATAAAACTCTATACAGAGCACATACTTGTTCCAGTTGTGTTCTACACTCAATATATATTTTTTCCTTTTCTTTTCCATTTGGATGTGTAAGGATGTTTATGTTATCTTGGTCATGCAGTATGTTCACTGGGTCGCTAGAAAGTAAATAGATTAGCATGTGTCTGAGGATAGGGATTGCTTTCCTCGGTAGGCAGTTGCCTCTGGTTGGACAACTGTGCAGACAGAAGATGATAATTGCGACTTTGTAAACTTCTGTTGGGTTGATTGTTTGGGTGTCGCTCTGGATCAATACATGTACACCTGTAGGAGAGTAGTAGAGAACATGTGCACTAGGAGTTTCTGGGTTTCATGCACTTTCTGCTTCGTTCTCAACTATGCTGGTGGAGGGTTACCAATTTCCAGCATTTTAGTTAGTAGAGATTGATGACAACTAACCATTGATTTGTACTGAGTTGGCAAGATTTGTGTGAGTTTGTACCTGGTGGACTATCACTATCTACAAACGTTTCTTTTTCTTTTTTAAATTCCCTGATATAAGAACATATCAAACTGGTTGATCTTTAGATTTGCCTATTGAAACCTTGGCAAATGGCCATGGTATATCACAATTAAGAACTTATACAGTGTGTAATTTGCCGTATTTGGAAACACCCTTTAAGTTTTGCTGGAAAGCTACCCACACATTGAAGTCAAAGAAGCTAGGAGTGAGAGTATAGGCCACCTCTGCTTACAAGATCTTTAAGATAGTGTTTGTTTTGCGGAATGGAATTCTGGAAATCTCATACCCATTTCTTTGAATGGGATTTCTAGAATTTCTTGGAGTGCACCATTCACTCTAATGTCTCAAAATGCTGGGAATGGAAATGGTGTCATCGGGACACCAATGAATATATATTATCTATGTTTTGATATATTACAATCACCATCATAATTTATTATAAAGTTAAAACCGGAGATGGGAATGGTAAAGCCACCTCTTTGGGAATGCAAAACCTATTTTCTTCTTAAAGAACTGCTATCTTTTCCTGATACATATGATTCAATTTCTGTTGTTATGGATTTTGGATGACAGGTTTGAACCTGATATGCTAGCATTTTCTGGGTGTTATTATGGCGGGGGTGATAAAGAGAGATATGAGTTTGCTGAAATAAGAAAACGATGGGCGACATTACCTGTGAGATTGCTATTCTTTTATAATTTAGATGGAACGATATTTATTCATATTCAACTCAACAAGAATTATGTTAGTAACTGTTTGCTCTTATGAGTTGATTCTTAACAAGATATGCTTTTGTAGTTATACGAAGCTCATGTGATTGCAGTGCAATTACCAATATATTAATTTACATTGTACAATGCTCGTGATAATTGTACAGTTGGCTCCATATACTATAATTTGACTACCATTGTAATTTTTCTTATTATCCATTTAGGATTTAAATGCTGAGGAAGAGCGAAAGCGAGGAAAATGTCCACTGACTCCTCATGAAGTGGGTTTGATGCTACGTGCACTTGGTTTTGCAAATGACACATATCTCTATGTTGCTTCTGGTGAAATATATGGCGGGGATGAGACTTTGAGACCTCTAAGAGAGCTCTTCCCAAATTTCTATACAAAGGAGATGCTTGCTAATGAGGAGCTGAAACCTTTTCTTCCATTCTCCTCCCGTCTTGCTGCAATTGACTACATTGTCTCTGACGAAAGTGATGTGTTTGTCACTAATAATAACGGGAATATGGCCAAGATTCTCGCAGGTCGAAGGTTAGACATCAAGTTCACTTTTTCATCAGGCTTTTTCTGGGTTGAGCTAATGCATTTGTCAAATCATATTTTTCTCCAAAGAAAAGTTACGGATCAGTTAATAGTGTCTAAATTTGGTTTCTGAAGAATGCCGGTGCAGTAATTTTTACCCTCTCAAGAAACCTAACAAAGTATGACAGTGTTCAACTGCAGTTGAGAATTTTGCCCAAGCACAAGCGACAGAATTTGAAAAATCCAAATAAACAAATGCACTTGGCTTTTAATTTTATTTTTTATTATTATAAAGATTTCAAGTACTTTGACACGTCTTATCAATCTTTCATTAACATGATGTACTTCGACATTTGGATGTCTATGTAACTCCTGATCGCTTGCACTATAAAATTTATTGTCCTTTCCAGTTAAAACTAGACTCTGTTAGATATAGGATTCTAATCCTACAATTGGCTGTGAAAGATGTGTTTGGAGATGAACTTAGAGCTGTTCACCATCCAGTCTGGTGCTTTTGATTTTATTGCATTAGCTATTGTTTTACTTTCATCTTTACTGTAGTAACTCTCAGTAGAAAGTTATACCGTGGAAGTCAACTAAGATGAGGTACACTAAAGAATCTCACAACTAGATTCCACTTTCTGGTTCAGAAGCAAGCAGGGGATAGATTTGCAAATCTGTAGGTATCAGTGTGAATTATGATTTTTCCTGTAGGTCCCCAAATTTAGACTTCGGCTAGATTATGCAGAAATTTGGCAGTTTCCTATACTTAAATTGAGTACTAGTATACTATTAAAACCTTTCAATACTGAAATAATTCCAACTGCAGCAAGTTGAGCTATAGAAATTATTAAGCCAGGCTCAAACGCATATAAGATTACAAATGATTTATATAGTAAATGGTTAACAAATCTTACAGATTGTAAGATCTTGCTCTCCCCAAGTAAGCTTTTAATATTGGCTAGTGGTCTAGTGTATATTTGTTCAATTGACTTCCCAGATGAATAACCTTGGGTTGACATCCATTGATGACAAGGAGATTTATCCCAACTGAAACCCTCATTGAGGGAACCTTCACGTTTAATCTATGGATCTCAGAAAATTCTTTGGTATAGTTTGGTATCATGGATATTGTTGTATAACTATTTTTACTAGTTGTTTCTGCTTATTTAATTTAATTCTTTCCTTTTTCTTGGATATTTATTAACCATATGTTACTGCATTTGTTTCATCATTGGTAGGAGGTATATGGGTCATAAGAGGACCATCAGGCCAAATGCTAAGAGGCTCAGTGCTTTGTTCATGGCAAGGGATCAGATGGACTGGGACACATTTGCAAAAAAAGTAAAGTCATGCCAAAAAGGATTCATGGGTGACCCTGACGAGATGAAACCTGGTCGGGGCGAGTTTCATGAATTTCCAGAGACTTGTGTCTGCGAGAAACCATTCAAAGATTTTGCAAAAAGCAATGATGGAAATCTTCTCACAGCAGGAAAAACCAAAAGTACATACAGTGTAGAGAATCCAGGTGAGAAGGCACGACATATGTCAATGAAGAGGAAAATTGGGAAGGACCGTATATCTGTAGGAGATAAAGAGGATGATGAAATTTTCGCAGACTAAGGGGTTGAAGAAATGAAGCAAACTAAAAAAGACGCCAACAAGCTAGTGGTCGAAAGGATTTCATATCTAAATTAATTGGGGTATAGGGGTGACCTTGCCGCTTCCTTAGCATGGCAAATTTTTCATCTTGCCAGCACAAAATTATATCCACGGCACACTGCATTTCGGAGGTGATGCCTGGTTTCTGTTCAATATCTTTGGTTGGGTTGGTGAATGACTGAATTGAATCCATGTATAGGAGAGAGGTTCAATGAGCTGCAATTGTTCATAAATAGTTTTGCTAGTAAATAACTCTGTAGCTATGGTAGAAACCCATCGCTGCCAGCATCTGTTGCATTAACAAAAGTTAAGTTCTTCGAGTGCCTTTTTCTTTAATTTTGTTTTTCTTCTGCATTTTAGGTTCCACTTTGAGATCACAAGTGTAAACACGTTTATTTTTAGCTATCACTGCCTCCAGTTCCTTTCCAGTTTCCATGTCTTTTAACTTCACATCAAATCACTTGTTTTGACGAGTGATGAACTTTTTTGACTGGTTCCTAAAGGCAAACAATTTTATTTCAACTTTCCGACATTTTATTTGACTTCTGATATGTAGGACTTTCAGGTACACAAAAAAAGGCTTAGACTCGCTGAAAGGTAAGTTTGCCAAAATGCCCCTGAACAATAACCCTACTACTAATTTGCACCATGAACAATTAGAACTCAACTATTGAAACTTGGGAGTTGAATCATTTTATTTTTTGGCTTTTCATGAATAGGCTCATACTAACATGACATATTATACAAGTACCCATATAGAACTTATTTAGAGAGAAACCCAAAACTAGCCACCTGTCATTTTCTATTTGGTTCTTAGAAAATTTTAACACACTAAGAACCAATTAAAAAAAAGAGAAGTAGCTAGTTTTGGGTCTTCTCTTCAAATAGACTCTAAATGGGTATTTGGATCATCAGTCCCGATCTCTTGGATCACAGGAGTCCAAGAGATTGTGGTCACCCACCGTTGGATATTAATCCAATGGTTCAAAAAAGTTTTTTAAAAGGAGTGCAAGAGTAAGTGAACCGTTGAATTTATATCCACCAGTGAGTGACCACAAATCTCTTGGACCCTGTAGTCCAAGAGATCAGGACTGTTGTATCATATATTATGCAAAAATAGACTTCTTACTAAAAATCTCTTTATCTTTTAATTAAGAAATTTCTCTCAATATTACATATGGCAGGTGTGTATTGGAGAGGGGAGTGATGCTACACACTGGTTTAGGATGATGAGCAAAAATGCACCCAACAGTAGAGAATTAGTCCCAAGGCCAAGTAGAGTAGATGGATTAAGGTGGCATTTGGGATTGCTGCGCTTAATAAATAGACAGCTTATAAAAAAAGTTCTGGAAACAAAAGCGTTTGGTAAAACAATTGAAGGCTGCTTATTTTAAAACCTGCGGTGATCCACAGCAGAATCTCGAAGCAGCCAACACGCTGCTTCTTAAAGCTGCTTTGAAAAAAAACAACCTGTTCTGTTAAATGAATTTTCACTTTTCCCATAATACCCCTATTAATTTTCTAAATTGACAGCTTTTATCCCTCTTGCAACTCGATTCTTCTTCGTCTCTCTTGCAAATCGACTTCTGTCTGCAACTCGATTCATACCCCAAAAAAAAAAAAAAAAAAAAAAAAAAAAAACCTAGCTCTTAGCTCTCCACACTGTTATCTGCACTCCAGCCACAAAAATCCAAACCACAGCTTAAAAAAAAAAACTCAACCCTAGCTCCCCAGTCTATGATCTCCACTCCAACCACAAAAGATCCAAACCCCAAATATATCTTCAAACATCTGTATGCGAATTGTGGAGGACCAAAATCGATAGCAACACAGGCATCTACCCTCCTTGATCAACGATTTTCACAAAAAATAGATTCTTGAATCCACCAACAATTCGTTGACCTTCTCTTGGAAACCAAAATCAAGGGAAAGTTGAAACTCAAATCAAAACCACAGGAAAACAAAATTTTCATTTGGATTTGATTTCCTTCTTGTTGTTTTCTTCAATGACAACACAGTTTTTATCTCGGTTTGGGTTGAGTTTTTGGTTTTAAAATTCTTGATCTGGGTTTTTTCTCTTGGTGTTTTGGGGCAATGGAGAGAGAGAGAGATGCAGGTGGGTACGGTGTGGGAAGGAGTTTTTTTAGGTTACTTTCTTAATTTAATTTTTATTTATTTATTTATATTTTTGGTAACAATATTTGGAATTGGAACTAATTTTGTTACTTTAAAAATTTAGAATTTGTGGCAAAATTCTATATATACTAAAACCCAATGCAACTAAACACTGTAGCTAAGCACAGTATAATGACGGAAATGCCCCTCATTTTGCTATTGTTTTCGTTTTGTTTTTTCTTCATAACAGTAAATTGACGAAACTGCCCTCAACTAAACAGCTTCTTTTGTTCCCGTTTTTGCCCCTTCCCCTTCGTTGCGAAGGTTTTGTCCGCTCAGAGAAGTGCCCATTTTCAGTCCGTTTCGAACCAGCTGGTTGGGGGGCAGCCATGGAAGATCTGCATTCATTGTTAGACATGCGTGGGGGGCCGTCGATTTTTGTTTGGGAGGTGTGCTGCAAATCCAGCCGCACTTTTAGTCTTTGTCTCACAGATTTGTGGTCGGGAGATTTCTCATCCTTTCTACAGCCTTCGACTCAGACTTCCATCTTTCTTGCTTGCGAATTTTTGCATCCTTTGTCTTCAGGTATGCATCCCGTCAACTTTTTAACAGATCTTTTGGTCTTCATTTCATGAATTTGATTGTTGGCTGGGAGATTTTTCGTCCTTTGTAGAGCGTGGGTGTGAGCCATGTTCTATCTTTAGGGTATTTTTTATTTATTTTTTACGAATTTGGGTTCATTTATTTGGTTACTTTGATTTCAGGTTCTTGGGTAAAATCCCTAATGCTTTTTTTATTTATTTTTTACGAATTTGGGTTCATTTATTTGGTTACTTTGATTTCAGGTTCTTGGGTAATCCCTAATGCTATATAAGAGGAGCTGAGGTATTTATATTTCACAACATATCTTTAGGGTATTTTTTATTTATTTTTTACGAATTTGGGTTCATTTATTTGGTTAATTTGATTTCAGGTTCTTGGGTAATCCCTAATGCTATATAAGAGGAGCTGAGGTATTTATATTTCACAACATATTGGGTTCTATCAGGAAGGGGATTGAATCTCACAGATTAGCTCAGGTATTTCCATCATTCTTATTATTAATTTTTTTAATCAATTGTCGATTCAATGACTTTGCTCTCTTGGAGAAATCTTAGAAATGGAAATCATTCTCAATTTCTGTTTTGGTTGCTGATAAAACACTGGAAAGCAAAGACTAAGCATGCTTTTTTTTATTGAAAAAATTTTCTTTTTTTATCTGCTGTTGGTTGTTGTATTCTAAATATGGAGAAAAAAATTAATGATAAAACACAAGGAAAAAAGAAGTGAAGATTAATCAGGTTTTGACAAAATAGAAATTAGGAATGATTAACCAGCAACCATGCTGATAAAGTGCCATCTTCCCTTCTTAGATTGACTCTCCAGCATATGGTGTCTGGGGAAACATATGGTTTACTTTCTCAGTTCGATATGCTTGGTACATAAGTTCTGAAAATTGTATGGCCTGATTGAGCAGGCATGCTGTAGAGTTCTTGCTTGAATGTGTATGGTTTGTCCTTTAAAATTACAATTGAACATAATATCTTAGATATTAGGATTGCCGCAGGCTTATGTAGATCAGAGTCTGTGCAACGATTCAATCCTGAGTGAGAGAGTGGTTTTGTGATTTTGATTGTTTAGGGTGACTTTTGATTGAGATGTTCGATTGAGTTGTCAGGACAAAGGGAATGTAAATCTAGATCAACACTTACAGAAAATTAAAGTTATATATTGAAGTTTTTGGTTTTTAGAATTAGAGAGGCTGAGAAAACAGAAATCATGCTACAATGTACTTGGAATGAATATTTGTGCTGCCTCCTTTAAGGAACCTAAATCTGTTATGTCTTTGGCCTGTCCAAGTTAGCATATATTAGATAAACTGTACATTAGTATTTATCAAGCAGTTTAGAAAGTGTCACCTTATAAAACAGGGCCAAATCCTCCCTCTCCCAGTTTATTCGCTACATTGAAGTTGTTTGTTGCAGCTAAAACTCTGTTTAAATTGAAGAGTGGTAGTTCTGCATCATTTTTCGCAGCTTCAGCTCTTTCTTTACTTATACTCTCACTCATACAGCCTTCCGTGCTCCCTGTTTCATTCTTATTATTAGAGCATTGGTTGTTTGGAACAATAGAATATATGTGTTTGTGTGAGTGAGAAAGAGAAAAAGAAAGAGAAGGGTGGTAGCACTATACCTTCCATTCCCAAGTATTTCTTCCATATGAAGAATTTGTTGGCTGGGAGATTTTTTGTCAAGAGACTTTCTTTCTTTTAGTTTTTCGTCAAGAGACTTTTTTTTTTTGTCAAAATAGAAATTGGCAATTATTTTATCTTAACCTCTATTGGTTTTCTTTGGGGTTCTCAGGAAACATTTCACTTGATTCCTTGACTTGGTGGGCTTGATTGATTATGAGTTTTGAGTCAAATGTGCTCACTGTGTATATCTGTTTAACTAGGCTTGATATTAATATATGCATATTGTTTGATCGTTATAGAATTCAGTTAATTCTTTGATATAATAATATATATTTGTAATTGTGAAGTTGTTTACACAAAACTAAATTTATGTTGGTGTTAAAAATATAAGCAGGATTTCATATAGTGATGTAAATTTTGTCATCTTTTTCTCATCCTGTGATAACCTATATTTCTCTAAAAATGTGATTCGATCCAAATATAATTCAATTATTTGTTTATTTCACAGCTTGAATACACCAAAAGGCAAGAGACTAGACATTTGCATTCTGCTGTCATTTTCGAGGTATAAAACTCCTCTAATTCATTGTTTTTTTAAGTTGAGCATTATTAGTCATGTTAGTCAATTGATTTTAATTATTTTGTAAGATTTTATATTTGCTTTTCATCGATTATGCTTGCATACAAGTTATTTACAAATAATCTTTATTTTGTTGATTGATACAAGTTGGATATGCTTATTGCTAAAAAATTTCTCCTCTTTTAAATATTTTCCCTTTGATGTTCTCATTGAACATTTTATCTAAATCATTAATCTGGTGAACTTGGTTGATTATAAATTTTGAGTTCAATGTCTCAATTGTACATATGAATTTAACAAGACTTTATATTAATATATATATATATATGTACTGTTTAATCATTATGAAACGAAGTTTATTGTCTGATAAAATAATAGATATCTAGAATTATTATATTATATTTTAATCATATTTACAGGTGAATTTTTTTGAAAAATGTCCATTTTTCAGGGGAAGTTCTGCCCCTTTTTCAACAGAAATGTCAAGCCCTTAAATAATTTTTACTCTAAATAAGAGCAAAAGAGTCGTATGTTCCTAATACATAAGAGAATTAAAAGCCTAAACATTATATTTACATCCTTTTTTTCAATTTTTCTTCAATATATCCAACCATGATTATTTTACCTCTCTTCAACTTTTCCTTTAGATAAACACAGAATTTAAAATATGTTTACTTTGTGTTACTTCAATTGGAAAACCATCTACAGCTTGCTCATTAGTTCTCTTAATTTTGTAACTTTGTATTTCCTAGATTGGAAAACTATTTATAACTTTCTTATTAAATTGTTAAAATATATTATTCATGTTTATACATAATTAAATGTTTATGATTATTGTCCTAACTCAATTTTCCCCATTCATCAATATTAACATTTACTATTTTCCCACTTTTTTATAACAGGGTCAAGACCTCCATCAAAGAGAAGAAAAATCATGAAGAAATTGCAAAACAAAACTCGCCCAATTAAACAGCATGCTGCTCAAAACTATCCAAATTTTGATATTTTGATGGATACTTCCCACTATTAACATCTCATATGTATATACAAACAAGTCTATTATTTTAACATAACAAATAGCCTATAAAATATGTTATTACTTACTTTTTTGCAACTTATACTCCCTTAGTTAAACATAATGCTATAAGTTAAATCTCATTGTATATATAAACAATCTTACTTTGTCTACGCAATTTCAAAACCCGCAGCATCGCGCGGGCTTTTCTGCTAGTGAGTAACAATTTCATCATGATGTCATTTTTGGTCATTATACATACTAAAAGCACTTCTAATAAAAATTTACCAAACACTTTGATTCTTTACAACACTTTTTCTAATACAATTTATCAAATGCCTAGCTGTTTTTTTTCACAGCTGTTTATTCTCACAGCACAGCAGAAGCAGTTTTAAAAAAAACACAGCAATACCAAACTAGCCTTTAAATATCCCCTTGTACAAGTTGTGATGCGAGTAGAAATTGCATCTTCTAAGCAGAAAAACTTGGTTGCAACATCGATAACTATTTTATTATGTCCGGCCAATAACGCTATATCACGTGTAAAAGTTATCACGTCTGCAAAACAATATTATTCATGTTTCATCCTTCCAAGGGGTTCGTTTCCAATTCCTAAGCAATCTTTTCACGAGTGTAAGACGACGTAGTTAGTAATAAGCTTCAGCTCCGATTTGGACTAGCAAAAGAATCGATTTGTGTATCAAGAAATCTCTAAATGATGAAAAACAAAAGAACTAAAATTCCAAAATGTATAATTTCTTGCTTATCCAACCTATTAAGTATAACGAAATTTAAAGTTTATCCTTCGCCGGGTTTGAATCAATAAATGAGTAATAATAGTGATGGTGGTGGCGATGTGGCCACGGTAATGGTGGTGGTCTGGACAGAAGACGAACAAACTGGAAGGAAAAAAAATAGCAACCACCAATTTTATGAAAAGGATTTATCCATAACATTAAAATGGGTAAAACAGCAACAGGTTATATGATTAATCTTCTGAAAGCCTTCCTTGCACTACAAGCCACAAACTACATGGACAATTTCCATATACAACCTATCTGGGCGATATCCACCTACCAGGGGAAACCACAAATTGTGAAAGAAAACTAAAATCACTATGAACATCTACTGATTCTACACTTTTATGACTGACTGAAACCAAGGAAGCAAGAATTTCCACCCCTACGCTTATCCTCCTCTATCATAAATATACACAAACTACGCTGGGCATGTCGGCCTCGCCATCCAATAATTGACGTTCCTTGGACTGGAACCCATCATCGGTAGAGCTCTTTCAACCGTTGTTATTCCCTGTCACAGTCTAACTGTCAGATAACACAATTGCGTTCACATAAACAAGAAACATGTCCTGCAAAATGTTCCCAAAGAAAATAAACCCTGGGGTTAATAATTAACCTCTAGAAGCATTCCGGTTCTGACTTCGGTGACCTTTGTCATGTGAACCAGAAGGAATCTTTGTGATGATCAACGAGCTTTGCAGTCCTTCCAATAGCTGTGGCCAGCAATGTCAACAACACAAGGCTTAGATTATAGAAAAAGAGAATGTTTACATTGCATTCACACACGAGTAAGGGAACTAGCATGAAAGAGGAAAGTTTCTGATTCTACATGGATACCAAACGAGTAAAGAAAATTAGATAAATCTGTACCTGAAATTGCAAAAATATTTAATGTGAATAATACGAGGACCACAACAAGAAAAAAAATTCAAAGAAAGAGATGTTGGGATATAATTCTAAAAAACCTACACTGCAATGAACACTGCACACATTAACTTCCAAAAACACCCTATACAAGTGACAGTGTAACATCACCGAATTCACACCAAAATAGTATAGAACCAAGCTAAGCACCCAAAAATCAAGAGACAAATAATCAGAATAGTTCACCACAATGTTATCATATGAAAAGAACGAATGACATCTATATGCAAAACAAGACCAAAATATATCTAAATTCTTACTCTTGATGTCGGCTGAATTCTGCGATTTGATCTACGAGGCTCAGCAACTTCAGAAGTCGACTTTGCAGGATTACCGCTGAACACTTTTCCCTCCTCAATTTTACCCAACTTTGCACCAGCAGGTGCAAGGTTTCCTTTGTTTGACCGAGATTTAGCAGTTGATGCGGACACTTTCTTGGAGGAAGGAAAATCAGATGAGGGAGCTAGTGAAGAAAATACGATTGGGCCCTCTGGTTGTGATAGGGTATGCTTTCCAGATACACTGTCAACACGGCTTACAGAATCCTTGATCTTTCCTGTATGGTCCATTTCACTTGAACCATCAGAGACAGTACGTGCATCTGTTAAGAGGTTGTCCTTCTGTGGAACAGATTTACTTGGCACACCTTGCGGCTTTATAGATTTAAGACCCTTCAGCTTGGATTCAGTCACCTGCTTTTCCCTTGTGTCAATTTTAGATGTATTTTTCAATCCACGGGAACCCGATCCTTGAGGCATCAAGTATTTCGCAAATTTCATTGAATCATTAGTTTCATTAATCTTAGTACTCTGATTTGCCACATAATGTTTGCTAACTTCCATAAATTTTCTCTTCTTTCCAGGCTTGGGAATACCATAAACCACCTTGGCTCCTTCCTTCTGCAACCCAGTCCGAATTGTTCTGGTTGGATCAGGCTTGTTCTCAGTTCTGGTATTCTTACCCATATTAAATACCTTTTCATTTGCAGATAAATTCAGTAACCTTGGCTCTTCAGGTTTCCCTGAATCTACAATATCAATGCTTTTTGATGTCTTATCCTTTCCTTTGCCTTCCACTGCAGGACTGCCCAATTTGGGTCGCTTTTCCTGGGGCATGTCACCCTAAACAACAAATTTGGACTTCAGTAAAATAAAATAAATACAATTGAGAAGTTTTAGGAACCAGACAAAATCAAGCATTAACTGACATAAAAATAGTACCTCATGGGAAACGCAGTCATTTCGTACACTGAACCATTCAACCCATTCCCCATCCTTCCAAATGAGAGAAGGCCGAAGATGCCAAGCTTTAACAACTGACTTTTCCCCTTGAGCTGTAAGAATTAATAACCAGAGAATCCCGCATTAAGAAACAGCAACTTTTGCACAATACAATGGGAAGCATTTACATGTTGGGGCCTTAATAAGAGCACCCCCCACCCACAAAAAGACAAAATGATCCATACAAACCTGGAAAGTGGACAGTTAATATAGTTTCATCTTTCTTGTTTTTCTCAGTGACAACTCCTTCCCACCAGCTGAAAACATAATTCAATACACATGAGAGGAGTTAAGCATACTGATGGCTAAGAAATCAAGGAAAACTCCACAAACTCAATGTGGAAATTGGACAGAAGAACAGCATCAAAATCAAAGTTGCCGTTAAGTAAAATAGGAAGACCTGATGCAAGTTTATAATCACCATAGTGCATGGATATCTAATATACCAACACTGCCAACATGCTTCAACACCCAAGACTAGGCATGGTTGAGATAGTGAAGAAAGATACAGAGAAATGTAGGCGATTGCAGGCAATAGTTATATTTATCTTCCTATACAAATATCTCTCCAGCAAGATTTTCCCCAAAAAAAACCAATCACCTTTTAACATAATTAACTTGTGCTCACCTGTCCTGTATCCATGCATCAACTTTATCTCCAACAGACCAAGCATAATCTGCCATCGCTGCTCTGCGCCTTTTCCTTGTTCCTTCAAATCCCAAAGCGGTAACAGGGCGGGCAATGCGAATTTTCGGTGGCTTATCTTCTTTGCTTTCAAGTGCCACCCATTCCTGTAGTTTCCCTGAACCTATATAGATGAGAAATTAAACATACATTAAGCAAACAAGGTGCACAGGCATAATATCTTTACAAAGAGTTTTCATTATGAATCATATGAGTAGCAAGGTTCCAATGCAAGTATCAAATACAACTACACCAGATCCTAATTAAAAGCAGTAACCAGGAATTTATAACATCGGGGAAAAACATTCTTTTAAAGGAAACAGGGCATGAGGCAAAGGCATGATTGTCTGCTTCTAACAGGATTAACGGTGGTATACCTTCATCTGACTGAAGCTCAGTGTAACACACACAAGCTTTACCATCCTGCAAACTCAATACATTAGCTGTGAACCAGGCTGCTCCAAATCCACCCCCATCTTTGAGAACCTAAAGAGAAACCAAGTGAATAATACATTATGCCCATATAAGACATAGCAATTCCAAACTTCACAAGCAAGATGTACCAGTGAGCAGCCAAAAAGGTTAAGATAAAAGCTAATTTAAAAAATTTCAAAAACTACATATAGGAAAACATATCAGATACACCTCAGCTTCATACCTCTACTAGAGAACCCTCCTTGATGCCACTTTCTTCAGATGCGTGTTCTTCTTTTTCAAAATCATTCTCAACAGTCATCAAAGCAGACTTTGATCCGATCTCAGAAACTTTGCGGCCTTTTGGTCCTTTTGACCCTTTTTCGTTGACTATATCGAAGCCCGAGACGCCAACTACCGATCTCAAATGATCCTCTGTTGATTCCCTATTTACCTCTATTGGAATAGGCAACTTCTCATGTGGAGTTGGCTGCGCTTCTTTCTTATCTGATTGTCGATCTTTAGAATGCCTAGCAGAAGTACCAGCATCTTCTTCAACAGTACCTACATTTGATTGTTCTCTCACCATGTCATTTGATTTTGTAATGAGCTCTGAAGAAACTTGGGGTACTTTCCAATAACCCTCTGGACCAGCTTCTGCTAACTCACTCAATGGCAAAGGATCACCCATTGCAACAATTGTTCCAGCTTGTGAAACAGCTTCTGCGGCCAGCTCAGCAGCTTTTACAATGGCATCCAAATTTTCAGCTCGCTTTGAGGCTGCAGATGCAGCTACAACCTTCCTCCTAGCAGCCTCCCTGGCAGCAACAAGGATCGAACTCGAACTGTTTGTTCCATCCTCACCTCTTAAAATGGACACAGGAGTAGCCATTCTCATACTTGGGCTTGGATTCTCATAATTATCCAAGGCTTCTTCGGCCATCAATTTTGCTTGCAATGCAGCATTTGATGCAACATTGGCAGCTGCAGCTGCTGCCTTTGCAACAGCAGCAGCAGCAGCTACAGCTACAGCAGCAGAAGCTAACTTAGCTTCACCATCTGATATCAATTTGGAGTTCTTTTGCTTCTCCAACTGATTCCATATTGCTTGGCTGTGACTAACAGCTGCAGCAGCAAGAGAAGAAGCTTCCTCTGCCTGTTGCCTAGCCTCCTTAACTTTAGCAAGCGTCTCCTCTGATAAAGTTGCCCTCTGCTCCAAATCCAGATCTGCTTTTTTGAGTTGATCAGAGGAAGACATAGGAGGCACAGACATAATCAATTTATCTGGCATGGCCTTAGACGAAAGGGTACTTGGGGTAGTACTACTAACAACAGCAACTGTTAAAGCTGACTCAGGTTGAGATTGAGCTTGCAAACTAATCTGACCAAGTTCCTCAGACGGTGAAATCTTCTTTCTTTTTCTAGGCTTTGGATCAGCAGAATGCTGGCCAGGTGATGCTGACACCTTCTTTGGGTCAAGCAGTGGAGAAGGCCCTGCAAAAGCACTGATTGGACCCCCAGTCTGAGCAGAAGGACCAGAAGGAACATGTTTTACAGTAGGCAATTGTGGCAAAGATACTTCTTTTATAGGAGTCAACTGCACTGCTTCCGTGCTAGGAAATGCTGAAAAATGCATACTAGCTTCAGCTGAAGACTGTGGAGAAGGAAGCCAGGGACCCCGGAAAGAGGACTGAGGCATCCATGTAGTATTATGGCCAACAAGGTTCTTTACAGATGGTGTTTGAAAAGGATGTAATGGATTAAATCCCTGCTGATAATCCATAACTGAGCCTCTCGGAATCACACTATATTGCAGGCCCTCACAAACAGGGGTAGAAATACTCCAAAGTGGTGATGAAATAGGTATCATTGGGCTTGCTGTTTGTGGAGTACCCTTCGTACTGGCTCGACCAACAGGTGAGGAAAGACCTTTATTGTGTAATGCACCTTGTTTAATTACTTGATCAGAAGCCCTAGAACCTGTAAATCTCAATTCTGAAGCACAGTTACACACTTAATCAAATCAAGAGAGAATCAAACTGCTTATAAAGAAAACAAAAAGTACCGGAACGTGATTGCAATGGGGTTTCTGGATTAATTGGAGTAGATTTTTGACCATGTAGCCTCTCTATGCACACACGCCAGGCATTCTCCCACATGCCCCGTCCACCATCTGACAAAAAAAAGGCTTTAAGTTATTACACATTTGTAATGATTATTAATAGATATAAAATGGACAAAAAACTAACCAGGTCCCCCAAATGCTGACACCATATAAGCTTCTTCAGGTGCTATCCCTTGACTGCACAAGAAATGAAAATAAAAAGAAAGAAAAAGAAAAGCGTGTTTCATTCACTGTCTCGAAATGGCAATTATCTCCCTTCTCAGTAAAATCAAGAATGATCACTCTAATGCTTTCAAGATTTGGTATAAATGCACTGATCCCATAAATTGAAGACAGTTCCATTTATAATCAAAACCTGATTAGATTCAGTGGTCCCTAATGATCATGTTCTGTTCTTTAAAAAAAATAATCTGGAGCATGCTATTCATGTCATAATGATGTCCTCAAAACAAATGCACAAGTATCAAAACACTCCTCCTTTACTTTTCTTACTAATATATACACTATCGCAGTTCAAAATTTATCTCTTTCTCTATGTCTCTAATCCAAACTGAAAACTAATCTTTTTCAATTAAGTAGTCTCAAGAGCACCTGCCATTCTTCATTTTAGTAAATCTGCTTATGTCAATAAATTTTAACTAAAGCCCAAAAAGAAACCATTAGTAAAAACATATACAGTGACTCACATCAAAGCTCCATAAACAAAGATCTGAGCACGTAATTGCACTTGCTGCAAGTCGGTGAATGGCTGTTGAAATATTACAGATTGTGGAGCAGAAGTATTCAGATCTGGCAGACTAGATGTTGAAGTAGTAAGAACAGAATAAGGCTTTATTGAACCATCCACATGCCCATAGGGCTGCGTCTCACTAGGTTGCACAAGCTGGAAGATTCCCGATTGGTTCTGGGACACACTGATTGATTTGTCCCCTCTTTCTGATTGTCTCACAGGAGTTGTTGCTTTCATACTTCCCTTTTTAGCACTCGGTTTACCTGTTGCCTTGCTAGGTGCTCTCCTTGTTCTTCGCTCAGGGGTACTTTTAGAACCACCACGTCCAATGTCTCCACCAGATACTAGTGGACCTCCATGGGAAATATCTTGAGAGATTTTTGCATCCAGCTGGCCTGAGCCAGAATTTTCTTTAGACCCCTCTACAATCTTAAAAAATAATTCTAAATCAGAATATTGAAAAGTTGATGGTGTCAGGGCACATCATTAATTATACATGAATATTTCTACAGCAAGAGTTCCCAACAGCCTAAAATAAACAAAATGTCAAGAAATATAAGTTTCAAAGACACAAGATCTTAAAAGATAGTTCTAAATCAGAACATTGAAATGTTGATGATGTCAGGACATATCAATAATGCTACGAGTATATATCTATAGAAAGTATCCCCATTGCCCCAGTTAAAAACGTATATCAAGCAATATAAGGGATCAAAGACACAAGTATAGTTCAGTATGAACATGAGCAACAAGAAGGTTAAAAATGATACTTTGGGAGATGGAATAGCAGGAGAGCGCTGCACGATGTTGGCAGTATCTGCTTTAGGCAAATCTGCAGATAAGCTGACATCCGAAGTGCCATTTCCCCGATCCTTGAAGGCATCATTTCCATTTGGATTCTGGGAATTAGGAGAATAATTGCCCCCATCCCCAACAGTGTCAGAAACTGGGGCACTCTGATTTGTGGGCCCCTTATTATTGCCTAATTCATGTTTAGTCTCAAAAGGCTCAGTGGTTCCAACAACCTTAGGAGAAACACAATCAGGTTTGTGGGGATCAACAGAACTTCGACCGCTTTCTGGTGCAACAAACCCAGTATGAGACTCAGGCAAAGCAGCAGAACAAGTAGAACCTTCACAGATCATAGAAGCATCACCTGTAGAACGAAAGATAATGATCAGCAAAGAAAATTAAACCAAGACGTGGAAGTAACAACGGTATATCCTATAGTCAAATGGAAACATGATGCAAAAACATAAATAAATAAAAGAAATTATCATAATAGATCCTTGTTATTAAATGCCAATAATGATAGCCTCCATCAGTTTCATTCCAATGGTGAGATATTTATTCTAAGTACTAATTGGTAGAAAGAATAAAATGCATGGTGCACCCATAACCATGATAACTATTCAGTACAGTAGCTGCATCATGATTTTCATAAATAGGTGTTCTCAATCTGCTTGTGATTTTACTCTCTAATGCAGAAATTTGACTATCGCCAAGACCAACATGACACATCATAAAGAGTTCATACATCACAATCAAATCTTTCAGCTAACAAGAAAAAAAAAAGTAGACTAGTATGATATCACACATGATAATCTAGAGCCGACATGAATTTGATGGGTTTACAACAATATACACAATTCTTCAATTTCATTTGCATTAATAAGCATATTTCTTATTCTTATTGCAACTAAGCACAGTGGTACCCTTATCTTTTCCTTCTAATCCTTTTTGGCCTTATGTTTTTATTTGCCTCATACACATTAAATATAAAGGATATGATAAACAAATATGAATCATTCTTAATATTTGATAAAAGAAAAGAACAAGGTATAGAAATGCATCACTCAAGCTTTCCAAATTTTCTTAAACACTGCATCCCAAAAAAAGAAGCTTAAATACTGCATATCGTTTTTGTTCTCCCCCCTCCCCACCTCCGCCCCCCAACCCCAAAGCTCCGCCCGAACACTGTATCTAAAAATTTCATTTATAAATTCTCTTCTATTTCTTTGCTTTCCTAGAAAAGAAGTACCATTCCAACCAGACTGTACAAAACCTCAAAATTAGTCTTCTACTTCCTAAAAATGTAAAATTAAAAGATTCTGACACAGCTTATCCAAATCTAGCATACCAATCCCATGAACACTAAAAGCCCAAAAATCATGAACCGGGCCAGCAAGTAGAAACAGAATGACTCTAGCAAACCATAAATAAACCTGAAAGCCATTCTACCTGCCATTGCCTAATTGCAGCAGAAGAAACAGAGTTTACGGCAGAAACAAATAGAAATTTCAAATTTTCATCCATATTTCCTTCCAGGTTTATCTTTTTTGTTACTTTGATAAGTCATTCAAGATTAACCATATTAGAAGACTCACTATTAATGCTTGGCACAGCATCCTGTGCAGAACCCTTATCTCCAGACACTTCAGAAGTGTCAGTGTCTTCCAATACTTTTTTAGCAGAACCACCACATATTTCCACCAATAGTGAAGGCCCACGCTGTGTGACATTCGTATCGCAGTTCATAATTGGATCTGCATAACAGTAGAAATCATTTTAAAACATCAATAATCAAATGAAGAGAAAATAGTAAGGAAAAAAGTTAAAATTAATGATTGCAAAATCAACAAAAATAACATATAGAAAAAGAAAAAAGGGACGCCTTGTTGGTTAGAAGCTGTAGCTTTCTCCAGGAGGCCCTAGATTCAAACCACATTATTAGCATTTGTAACTTATGAAAAAGGACCAGGGGTCAAGTTGAGCACAGATTGCTTAATAGTGACGAAAGTCAGTCCAGCCCATACAGATAGAAACTGTCAACTTCAAAAGATGTAAGACTTAATACATGCCAAAGATTGTACCAAAAAGATAACTTGCACTGGCCTTATACTTTTTCAACTCTAAATGGTTTCTAGTCAAAGGAAAGACGGAATGGTGACAGATAAATGCAAATATATCACCTTTTACATTTGCAGATGCCTTCTCAAAACTGTCTTTTATGGTTGCTCCAGCACCATCACCATCATTTTCTGAAGATTCACACTGAACGGAAGACGCTTCCATCTCATTTGTGCTTCTCTTGCTCACTTCAGTAGCAACTGCAGTTTGAGGTTCATTTTGGCATTCTGTATTGCAACTATCTGTAACTGGCAGAGACTGATCAACTCTCTTGCATAATAACGGTCCAGAAGTATCACAAGAAACACCTTTCCCCACTTCCGAAACAGAACCAGGCCCAATTTCTGCCAAAGGAGATGACACTATACATGGAAAACTAGCATCTTTCGACATTTTATTTGCAGTTTCTTGTTTTTTGTCAGAGTGTGGTCCCACATCAGGAGAAGTCTCTGCTTCAACCTCTGAGCGGTTAATATTGGTGGTTGTGCCATTCCCAGAAGACGAGGGAACTGCATCCATTGTGACACAAGAAGCCAGATCAGGGTTTTCCAAAGAAACATTGGCCACTGCACAAGAGAGAGAGAGAGAGACAGACAGACAGACAGACAGACCAAGTTAGTACATTCAACGGATTTGACATCTCTATCCATTTAAAGTTTCAATCTCATAACATACCTGATTCATTGTCATCAGCACCATGTTTTAATTTTGGGACAATCAGCTCTTTTTCTGCGCTACCTTCACAAACTGATGAGGGCTGAAATTCCTTATCAACAGATCCACCAATCTCCAATTCTGTATTATTAGACTCATTGAACAATTGTGTATTGTCCTTTTCAATGTGAGAGAGATCCAGGTTACCATCACCAACATCACCATCTCTGTAAACTTCATTTTCATCACATATTTGTGTAGACTCCCCCAGAATAGAAAATGATGCACCGTCCACATTTGATTTCTCTCCAGAAACTCCAAAAGAATCATGAGGACTTTTAGAAGCTCCAGTCACATGCGCTTCACTAACTATTTCAGCTGAAGAACAAGTTGCAGTTAAATTAAACAAATTAGAGTGATCTTCCTTATTCTCTTCACTTTCATCCTTAGAAACATCATTTTCCTTAATGACTGACAAAGAAACCTCGAACTTTTTGACCAAAATTTCACTATCTGGTCGGAAACTACTTTCTGATGCATTCTCCTTGGAGCTGCTCTGTCCAGAATCCACCTTCAGCATAGATTCTAGACTTGAAGAAATTCCAGCATTGCTATTGCTGACCTCAACTGCATACCTATCATCGCTTCTGTAAACCACTGATGATAAATCATGTGTGTTCAATTTAGAATTATCATCACCCGTATCTGTGTCTTTAAACAATACCATATCTTCACATTTGTTGGTCTCAGCAGGAACTCCGCGACATTCCCTGTCACTGCATCCATCCACCATATGTAAGTCAGAATCCCCTTTCAGCGTAGGTTCTAGACTTGAAGAAATTTCAGCATTGTTGTTGCTAACCTCAACTGCATACCCAGTATCGATTTTGTAAGCTATAGGTGATAAGTCATGCGTGTTTAATTTTGATTGATCAATACCTATATCTGAGACCATGTCTTCACATTTGTTGGTGTCAGCAAGAACTCCACCATTTACCCTGTCACTGCATCCACCCAGCATATGCAAGTTAGAATCCCCTTGCAGTATTACACTAGACTGTTCCTCCACATTAATAACACTGTCTTGATTAGCAATTCCTAATTCAATAGACTCCACCTCAGATGCTGAACAATGTGGGTTTTCCAAATGACAGGTAACCTTTTCACCTGCTTTTTCATTCATGTTTTGTGTCTCTATGCTCAACACATGACCGCCTGGATTCTCTTCATTAACATTTTTTATATTATGTTGGACATCCTTATTATTCAACTCATCACCGATAGCCATAATATTTTGCACAGAGGTTGTCATACCATCAATTTGCATCCCTGAAGCACAAGAATCTTCTCTTTTATCTGGTGGTTCATCAAACAAATTATCAAAATCCACCGGATCTGCATCTTTGCATTTCCCATCAGCAAGCAGACTCCCTTTAGTTACATGTGGGCTATCATTTCCACTTAAAGCATTTGGATCTAAGTCACCTGAATTTCCAGCAACTGATAATTTACCTTCATGAGTTTGTGAAGCATCCTCAACCCGTAGCTGATCTACTCCTACATCCTCTATGCCAGAAATGTTTTCAGGAATATCATCCTGTGGTAATGTAGGCTGTAGATCTGTAACATCCTCCATTTGAGAAAGAATGTTATCATCATTGTTAAAACTAGGCTCCATCTGCTTTGTTAAGCAATGCAATTCCTTACAGGCATCTAATTCCTCAAAGATAGTCTGAGGGGGAATAATTTCTTCCTGCCCAACAGATTTTAATAGCATTTCAACAGATTCTGAGGAAGTGGCCTCAGACCAGACATTGTTTCGCCTTGATATAGAGCAAGATTCCGCTGCACTTGAATTAAACTCTATCCCACTACTCCCACGAGAGAAATCCTCAATCCAGTGGTTAGTTTCGCTACTCTCAATGCCAAGAAAAACCTCAGTTTCAACCAGACTATCAAATCTCAAATGCCCATGAAGGCTATCATCAAATTCAAACTTGGGGAGAGCATATGGCCGTAAAACTGGAGGATAATTAGTGTTCCCTTCACCAGCTAAATGAAGATTCTGGCTTTGAAAATCATTGTCATCATAATCCATGGGTGTATCCCTACAATAGAAAAGCAATCAGGGAGAAGTGCAAAACAAATAGTGATCCACGTTGACCAAATAGCTAATATTGGGAGAGACAAAAATATGCACAAGTATATACATAGACATTATATGGGACAATCTACAAGCTTTACAACCACCATCTTACAGAATAAGCCAATAATACCTAGTCACCCATGCTTACAAAAAATTGATAACCAACCACAAATACAACATACACCTATAACTTGAAATAGGAGTCATGTAATACTCCAAAATAATAAAACAGGAGCAAGGTTGTCCCTAAAGTCGAGTTTGATATAATTAAACCTATCCAGACCCTGAGAAACATAACCCACGAAATTATATCCAAACACCACAATTATTAACAAGTAAAATCGTCAAAATGCAATCACTACCCAAGAAAAGAATCTTAATCCACTACAGCCATTTGCTCATCAAACAGCTAATCATCCTCAAACCATTTGTAGAGCCTAGCCGTTCTCCCCATTTATGCTCAAACTCACAATTTCTCAATACTTTCAGTGAGACTTTCCAATATAATGCCACTAACTTTATACAGATAACAAAACCACAACCAAGTTATAAATGCTGAACTTCAATAGTTCCCAAAACTCTTAAATTTAAGGGGAAAGTAACATGATATGATTTTGTGAATTATACTAAAGTATACCAGAGATGAAGGCATCACATAACAACAGCCAAGCAAACCCAGCAAATACCTTAATCAAATCATTCATTGATTTGAGATATCAATAAAGGGTAACAGCATATAATATCAAAATATAAATATCAGCACCTTTATCACAACAAAGGTGCCTAGCATTCAAATGAACGAAAATCTACTATATATATATATATATATATATAGGAGTTGCCTCTTCATGTATTTAAATCAAGGATTGATGACTATACTATTTACCTGGAAAATAAACCCTTATATATTCAAGAAATATTCATAATCAAGTATTTACATACTTTAACACAGAAAAATGCTGAGAATAACATATCAGACAAACTTCTTGACACAAAAGCATGTTTAAAACATAGTCAATAATGAATAAATGAATCGTCTACTTACATTTTTTTTCAAACACAAAATAAGAAAAGTAATGCATCAAACCAAATCAAATCATACATGCACCATGTGATTAACAGATAACACACATATTATAACGAATCAAATCATACATGCCCTATTATCTTGTGTAAACATTTAGATACAAATTTATTTATGCAGACAAGATTGTCTTATAATGCTTTAGACAAAAACAACAGAAAGTTATGGAAATGTACCCATGACTGATTCATCCATAGGCAAGCCAAATGAATGGTCCACTTGACCAGATACTTGAAAGTTTATGTTTTAAGAAAATCAACTCGCAAACCAAAGAAAAAATAATAACAAAAAAGGGAGGTCAAGGCACTTTTTATAACATCAGATATCACTCCTCCCATAAATGCAGAAAAATGATTCAATTATACAAGAATAAATGGTAAGATTCTATTTCCATTTCAGAAATTATTGTCAATTGGTAAGCTCCAAGATATCATTCAAAACTTAACTCAAACAATAATAATAAAATTATTATAAGGAATAGCTGAGGCTATGCAACAAACACTAATCATAACTAAATACATACTCACTGACCTCAAGAAATCCTAAAAGTTTCAAAATTTCTTGCATTTGTACCAAAGGACATGAGACAGCATACTAAGTAAAGGTAAAATAGCAGAAAACTATACCTACATTCAATATTAAGTTTCTGTATATCTAGCAGCTATTAATTAACTCAAATAATTGCTAATGAGAAAATGCGTGTTAAACTTGCAACTGGACATTCAGATGTTTTTATTTTTCAAAACACGCATGACCTGGACAAAAATTCACCTTTATTAACACTATAGTAAGTATAGGTTCAATAATATCTTATTAGACTCTACAAAAATAATAAACACATAAAACAATAAAATTTAACTCAGTACGCCATTGAGGACTTAAAAAAGATATGAAAACAAATACATACACCTCATATCATAAATTCAAGGATTAAAGCTTATCATTTCTAATTAGCTCAAAGTACACAAAGGAAAATAAAAACACAAATTTTAATCAAACTCACCATTTCAAAGCAAAGCAAGGAACAACTTTGGCCTAATTTTACACATACGCCCTAACTGTTTACAGAACCAAATAGAGGAAATGAACAGTACCAGAAGAAGTAAGAAGTCTAGAGACGCTACCTCCCTCCATCCGGTGACGAAATCCAGCCCGTTTGATCTCTCAACTGTTCCCCAATCGTACGGTCATCTGCAAGCCAAAACCCTAGGAGTTAGTCTCTCTCATAGACACCCCTCACCTAGTTGATAACTACGCATCAGCGAAGAAAATTGAAAACCCTAACAAACGAAAACGAAAGGTCGCCGGAGGTTTTGGGTTCCTTACCGGAGTCTTCGAGTTTCCGGCGGATCGAATTAGGGTTCCGGCGAATCGACGGCGCTACAGACGAAGAGAGTGAAAAACTTACACGAAGAGAGTGAAAAACTTACACGAAGAGAGAGAAAAAGGAGAGAAGAGAGTGTGTGAGTGAGACCCTGTCTTTTTTTTTTTTGGTTGTTTTTTCTTTTCCTCTGCGCTCGACCCCTCGACTTTTCTTTCAGAGAGAGAAAATGAGAATTGGTGATTGAATTTGAAAAATCAAAATTAAACGGAAATTTGGAAAACTGGGGCATTTTCGTAAATTGGTCTGATGAGTATGGGATCGACAGGTGGCTTGTTACGAGTCGCTAGACGACAGCATCTGGGGCCAGACTCCATTACCCGACGTTTACTGGTTGTTGTGTTACAGCCAATCACTGGGTGGCTTCAAGAACGAGTTTGAGCTATTACCCTGATCGACGGTAGGGGGGGGGGACTTTGAGGGAACACGTGTAACAGTTGAGTGGCTACGGATGTGAAATTTATTGGAGAAGCTTTTTACAATAAATCAGTGTTTTTTTTTCATAAACTGAAATTCAATAATTACTAGCCTAGCCAATTCATTTTTTATTTTATTTTTATGGGTTAACTGGCGATTTGCTCCCTGAATTTGTACCTAACTTTTGATTTATCATTTTTTTTTATAGAAAATTAAGGATGTGAACTTTTTTTTTGCCAATTTCTCCCCTCCGTCTAAATCGACAACATTTCATCCAATTTGTTGTTAAAAAAGAGGGCAAAAAAGTCATTTAGTACATTAAAAATAAATAAAATAAAATAAAATAAAATAAAAAACAGAAAATTGAACTCTCTCTCTCTCTCTCTCTCTCTCTCTCTCTCTCTCTCTCTCTCTCTCTCTCTGCAGGCTCGCGTGGGGATGGAGGTGGTTGTATGGTGGCATTGGGTTGTGGTCCAAGGGTGGATCTTGCATGGAGATGGGACCGGGGGATGGGTATCGATTAGGGCTCGTCAATGGGTTTGGGCCGGGCTTTAAAGAGGAGAGAGAAAATATCGGGAGGGGCTGGGTTGTTTTAGAAAATTCAAAGCCCAAACCCGACCCATGAGTAGAGCTTGAGAAAGCCCATCGGGCCGGGCCTAAACGGGCCATACATCATTAAAAAAAAATCATAAACTTAATCATAAGGGTATTTTAGTCCAAATTTGATATTAAACTCACTTAATTTCAATATTTTCACATCAAACTAAATTCATAGAACACCCAATAAAGTCACACAACTTATAAGATTTTCCACAAAAATAATAAAACCAAGTATTATTTTTGAGGTTATTACATAATTAGATCGTAATACATTTTAAGAAATAATTTTAAAGAATAGTAAGTATCAAAAAAATATTTTTTTAAAGGATGGTATGAATAAATATGCAAATATTTGGTGATGTGTTCAAGAAAAGCATGATTATATTTGGTGGTACGATTATGTTTCGTGATATGATTATATTTGGTGATGTGATATGTTGTTCATCTTATTTATATATATAATTGTTGAATTAATAATTGACACAAATTAATGTGCTAATCATCCAATTATAAACTAGGAATGAGTAAAGAAAAGTAAATGAAATGAAACAAATTATATATGTGATTTAAGTGATATAATCCTAAACCTAAACTCTTATTTATATATAATTATATATGTATGCGGCTTAACGGGCCGGGCTTTCTTGGGCTTAATCGGACCGGGCTTCAGACACCCAAGCCCAAGCCTAGCCCTGCCTAAGGCGGGCCGGGCCATTTCAAAGCCCATAACGAGTCGGGGGACTCTATTGGCCCATGAGCCCGCGGGCTAAATGATGAGGCCTAGTCTCGACTAAGGGGGCAAGACTAAGGAATGGGATGGGTTTGGGTCTTGGGGGCAAGGGCTAGGGATGGGAGAGAGAGTATTTCAATTTTCTATAAGGAGAAAAGAAACAAAAGGCATGGTGGCCTAATGTCCAGCGGCTACATGTCTAGCCGCATGGCAAAAGGTTTGGTCGGCTCCAGATCAATTTCAAGAGCCACCATTCTCTACTCTTACCATTACTAGCAAAGGCTTTCAAAAACATACAAATCAGGGAGGTTAAATGGGGTTAAATGCTGGGCCAAGAGCTGGGGGGTTTAGAGTTGATAGGGTTGATGTGCTAGAGGAGATAGAGCTGGGGGATGGGGGCAATCGGGTTGCTAGTTCTTCTTCTTTTTTTTGGGTTAATTTTTTTTAAAATGATTTAACTAAAAATTGGATGAAATGTTGAGGATTTAGACAATAGGGGGAAATTGGAGGAAAAAAGAGAGGTTCATATCCTTAATTTTTTTTTTTTTTATAAAAAGGATAGGGGTTAATTGAAAGCTAGGTACAAGTTTAGGGGGTAAATCATCAATTGACCCTATTTTTATTGATACATTTTTTATTCAAACTATTTTTTGTAGGGAGTGAAATGTGAGGTTGTGTGTTTGGTTCTTGAGAAAGTCATAAAAGTGTGAAATGCTTTGAAGAACCTATTTTTAAAATCACAAATAATATGTTAACCGAGAAAAGTTGATTTTGAGGGAAAAAATTTGGCTCCTCGAAATAAATGAGATTTTAACACTTGTTAATTTCATTTAACTTTTTATTTTAATTCTTTTAATTTTCTTTGTTTTAAAATTTTCCGCAAGTGTTAAAATCCAATTTGTTTGGAAGATAAGCTCCTCCTTATTAAGGAGGCAAGCTTGCTCTTGGAAAAGTACACAATTTGAAAGTTCTATTTATTTTATATTAATAAATATGAAACAAAATCTGCATAACACAAGCACAACTAGAAACATTGTCACTTTCTTTTGGTAAAGTAGAAATTTCATTCAAAATAAAACCAGCAACCAAATAGCTTAATAAACTATAGATATTTATACATTTTCATTTGGGCCTTTTGTTTTCCGTTTAAAATGGGCTGATTTTGGTCCGATTGTGTTCATAGTAGAGTTGTTCTATAGTGAGGGTGGCATATATGGACTATAGATGCAAACCTTCAATTAGCCACATGATTTCTCTAAGTATGAACTTCACTTAAGTTTAATGAAATGATCATGTGGCTAATATGAAGGTTCACATGAGGAGTCCATATATGGCACCCTCTCTGTAGAATTTCGTCTTCATAGTGAGCCCATTTATCTCTGTAATGAGTTTTTTCCGCTCTCTTTTCAGGCCCAAGAGTTTTATAAATTTCTGAAAAACAGTAAAAAAATTTATCCCTCGATTTTAAGTCTCTATTGTATCATTTTGTATTAATTTCTGAAAAACAATAAATAAAAAATTATCCCTTCATTTTAAGCCCTTAGTGTATTTTAAAAAAAAAAAATCATATGATCGTATTATATTCTTAATTATCATATTAACTCACCTCATTCAATCACAAGTAAGTTTATAAATAACTAATCCAACATGTATGTTAATAAACACGTGCAAGAAGAAGAAAAATCAGAGTTCGTAATAGTAGCTTATGCTCTTCACTTTCGAGTCGAGAGCTCCATCTCCAAGTAGGTCTTGCTGTTCTTTTGGCTCTCTTATTTTATTTTTATTTTTATGTGGATAGAACAACAACGCTTGATCATGAATTTCGTTTCAATTAGTTGTGTGGATGATTTAGAATGATTTGGGTTCCGTGGGTTCAATTCGATCCATGATGAGTTTATTTAGCTAGTTGATTTGATGATTTAACCATCACAAGAAAATGAATCCCGACCATTATGAGAGAGAATGAAGACCATGTGTGTTGATAACCAAAGCCTTGGCGCACAGCCCCTTTCCAGCATTCAAAGCTACTTAGAGCAACTCCACCCATGAGAGCAAAGTCTAAGGCAAGGACAAGCAAGGGCTGCCACTATTCACGTGAATAGTGTCAGCCTTGCCATTTGTGGTTCCACCCATAAGGGCAAAGTCTAGGGCAATTACTATTCATTGTACTTTATTTCCTATTTTTTTATACTTTAAATCATTAATTTTGATAATCTTTTGTAATTAAATTTTCGGATAAGATTTTCGGATGAGAATCTCGGTTGCCACGTGTCTTATTCCAGATAAAATTTTCGGATATTCATTAATAAAAATTATAATCTCAGATTTCCGATAAAATTTTCACCCTCTAAAATTGTGCCACGTGTCCCATGTCAGATATGATTTTCAGATATTTTTTAAAAATTATAATCTCATATTTCAGATAAGATTTTCACCCTCTAAAATTGTGCCACGTGTCCCATGTCTGATAAGATTTTCAGATATTTTTTTACAAATAGTGATCTCAGATTTCAGATAAGATTTTCACCCTCTAAAATTGTGCCACGTGTCATCTCTATCTTCTGAATCCCTCTATAAAACTACACCATCAACACCACTCCTCTCACACCATCTCTGATATATTCCTTCATTTCTCAGATTTAACAAAACACATTATACTCTCAATGTCAAACTTCAGGAGGGTGTTGGAGAGGCACAGAAAGAATGGGAAGAAATCCGGCGTAGACGTGAGGAAGAAGATCGGGACGCCGATGAAGAAGAGGAAGAAATGCTTGAAGTAGCGGCGGTGTGTATGATGAATCAATCAAGCCAACACCATCGTCGTCGTGCCCCGAATGTGGACAGACGCAGAGAGTCTCGGGGTAAGAATCTCTTGGAGGATTACTTTATCCCAAATTCGTTATATCCTGCTCATAAGTTTCGAGAGAAATATAGAATGCAGCCACATGTGTTCCAAAAAATCATGCATGATATTTGTAATTACGACACATACTTCATTCAAAAGCATGATGCTGTTCGAGTTTTGGGTCTTATCCCAGAGCAAAAACTTACAGCTGCTTTGCGGATGCTTGCTTATGGGGCATCTGCAGAGCAGGTGGATGAGATTGCAAGGATGGGAAAATCTACTATCCTAGAGTGCTTGGTGAGATTCTGTGATGCAGTGGAAAATTTGTACACGAGGGAGTACCTTCGCAAACCCACTCCGAGGGACCTGCAAAGGCTTCTACAAAAAGGCGAGGCTCGAGGTTTCCCAGGAATGATCGAAAGCATCAATTGCATGCATTGGCAGTGGAAGAATTGTCCTACTGCGTGGCAAGGATAGTATGGGAATCGGAAGGGCAAAAAAAGTATCATTTTGGAGGCCGTAGCTTCATTCGACACTTGGGTTTGGCATGCCTTTTTCGGGGTTGCCGGATCTCAGAATGACCTCAATGTCCTTGGTCAATCCCCGGTGTTCGACGAGGTATTGCGAGGTCATTCCCCTCAGGTCACATACCAAATCAACAATACCGTATACTCTGGTGCGTACTACCTTGCCGACGAAATTTATCCTAGGTGGACGACATTCGTGAAAACAATTCCGAATCCCCAATCCGAGAAGGAAAGAAGCTTTGCTTCCTTTCAAGAAGGTTACAGGAAAGACGTGAAAAGGTGTTTCGGTATCTTGCAAGCTCGTTGGGCAATTATCAGGGGTGCTGCTCGGATGCTAGACGAGGAGGTGCTGAGGAGTATTATGATGACTTGCATCATCCTCCACAACATGATTGTGGAGGATGAGTATGACTACGATGCTCCAGAGGTGTTTGAACCCGATCCTATGAACACGGCGTTGACAAGAATATATGAAAGGCCGATGGGACCAAATGGACTACCAATGGAGCCCGAACCGTTACTTCAGGATGGTCGATTCAACAACCCCATGATTGATCGTTATCAAGAAATGCAATCTTCATATGTTCACGAAAGACGTCAAGTTGACTTGATCGAGCACTTGTAGCAGATGAAAGGCAATCACAATGGATGAAGGCTAGATTCGTGCTTTGTTTGGAATTATGCTTTGTTTTTAATTATGCTTTGTTTTTGTGTATGGTGTTTTGTGGAATTATTGCGAGGTCTTTTTTATTATTATGCTTTTATGTATGGTTTGTTTTGTGTGTTGTTTGCAATAAATGAAGGTTTGTTTTTAATTAATCTTTGTGAGGAATGCTCAAATATTTTTAATAAATAGTCCAATTATTGAATGCTTTTTTGATTGAATAAAAAAGAAACAATACAACAAAGTAAAGGATAATACAACAATTTAAAAAAATACAACAATTATAAAAACAACAATTATAAAAAAATACAACAATACAATCTAATGGTTTTTATCATTTAGCCAATCCGTATTGCTAGGTCCGTTGTCATGGAAAAGTTTTCTTCTCATCACATCCCTTCGTTTATGCTTCCAATAGGCCTTTGTTTCAGGAGACATATGGCTCGTATCCATGGCCATGATTTTCATCTCTCTGTCATCGTCGTCTTTTTCTTTTGCATGTTGCTTTTCAATTGCAAAGGCTTCCAATCGTGCCTTATCCACTTCATCTCTCCTCAAGTCTCTCTCATATCTTAAAGAGTTGTTCTTAGCTATTTGCTCGAATATTTGAACACAATCAATGTTCGAAGTGGCCCCTCTCTTGGCCTTTGCCGCCTTTCTCCCAATAGGTCTAAGCGGACGTGGGAGTGGTGACTCCGTTTCCATTGGGGAGTCCAATGGCGAATCGGTTGATGGCGATTCGTGGAGCGGCGTCTCATGCAACACAACCGGGGGTGCGGTAGGAATAATTTTGAATCTGGAACAATCCTTGACAATTTCCCAACATTGGAAATGCACAAAACTTTTTTTCCCTTGCCCCGTGGCACCGAACCACATTTGTGCTTGTATGATCTATTCAAAATAAATAATTGGAAGTGCATTAAAAAAATATACAATGCAAGAAATTATAAACTATTTTGAAATGCAAGAATAAAATTGATTATGTAAATAAATATAGACAAATTGAAAATGCAAAAACAAAAATAAAGATTATGCATGAAATTATAAACATATTTGAAATGCAAGAATAAAATTGATTATGTAAATAAATAAAGCCAATTAGGAAATGCAAAAATAAAATAAACATTGTGCAACAAAAAGAAATAGAATATGCAATAAAAAAAAGTTACATTAAATTGATTAAAATGACAATTAAAAATATTTTACCTCATCGGAAAGATTCGCTCCGCTCCGAATGTTCTCCCTTGCTTTTGTCAAGGCATTTCTCCATTTCCCTAACTCTTTGTTTAGAAGTTTTCATCTACTAGACAAAGCCATTTCGGTCTGAATGGAACCCGATTTTTGACAAAATTCTCCATGAATTTTGCTCCACATATGATGGAACTTCATCTCATTGCCCGTGATAGGGTCATGACTAACGTTCACCCAAGACTCGCACAACGCAATATCTTCCTGGGTTGACCACGAGCCTCCGATTTCGACAGAAGATGCCATTTATTTATTTTCTACAAATGGAAAGTAGTACAAAAATGTGAGTGGATAGTAAAAAATATTGGAATGAGAAGAGTTTGTATGGAATTGGTGTGGAAAGTGGAAAATATGAGTAGAGAGTAAAAAATATTGGAAGGAGATGAGTTTGTATGGAGATTTGGTGTGGAAAATGAATTATGTGAGTGGAGAGTAGAAAATATTGTATGAAGATTTGGTGTTGAAAGTAGATAAAATGGTTAGGTATTTATAGGGAAAAAATACATAAATTTTTGGTATTTTTTTTAAAAAAATTTCAGATTTTTTTCGGATTTTTAAGGATTTTTTTAAAATTTTTTTGGCCAAAAAAATGAGAACCGTAGGATTTCTGAAAAAAAATTCAATCGGAGCCACCCGGTGCCAACACGTGGCAGGTTACCGTTGGTGGTGACGTCAGCGCTGACGTCACCTGAACTCGGGCTCGAGCCCAGTCGATTTTCGCCCTTGGGCCTGCCCGGGCTCGTGGGACCCGCAGCTTGCCCGGGCTGCTTTGGCTGCGCTGGAGCTCGACTTGGGCTGATTTTGGCCTGTTGCCCGGGCCAAACCCATGCGCTGTACTTGTTCTTAGATGAGTGAGAGTTTTGTGGTTTACCGAGTGTATAATTATTTATTAATTTTGGCGAATTAATGAAAATATTTATATAATATATTGGTTTTAAAACAGTCATCGCCTTTCAGCTTTATCATTTGGTAAGCATAATTAATTCAATTAAATTTGTTAATTACTGAAGTCACCCACCGTGGCATTCTGTTTACCCAAACCACGAGCAAAAAGAGAGTAGGTGTAGTCGCGCGATTTGCGGTGGTAGCCAATTAGATTGGATCAAAATAGGTGTGAATTTGTAGCTCCATTAAGTCCAATTTTTTTTGAAGCTTTTGTTTGTTTTTCGCTTCTTCAGCAACATATTCCAATTTCCAGAGAGCAATATTATCAGTTCAAGTATGACAACAATGCAAGTGCAACATACAAAAGCTAGGAATGTGTTGTTGGCCCTTCTACTTAAGCACACTTTTTCCATAGAGATAGTTGTGAACACAAGGGCAGTGCCTCTGAATGAGTTACACAATGAGCAGAAAACTTGTCACATTTTAACATATTCAAGATTGGATTAAGAAAGAACAAGACCACCAAATTGTGGAAACTCATCACGTCTTTCTAACCTACAAAATTTTGCTTTTGAAGTTTAATTTCCTCCAATAACCCAATAATAATAATTGAAGCCTTGATACCATAAGAACTTTACATTTGTAATATTCCAATATAAACCTACCAGTTGTAGTTCATGCTATTCAACACACAGTAATTATCACAACCCCAAATAAGTGAATATTTTCTTAAAATCTTGCAAACACACACTTTGAAGAACATGTCATGCCATCGTAGTGAATAGTCTCTTCACCATGTGGTTGGCATTTCCTAACTACTAGGCTTTTCTTTATCAGAAAATTAGTTAGAAATCCAAATGTTCTGGGGTTTATTAGGAAAAACCCACACGTACTCTTTAATTTTTCATGTAAACCTAATGACTAGCCTTCTACGTCAACAAACATACCATAACGAGATGGTGAGTCGGTCAATATTTATTAGGGAGATTTTGGAAAAGCCCAAAGGAGAGAGAAAATTTTTAAAAGAAGCAAAAATGGACAAAATTGCCCTTGTTTATTTTTTGATTTCCTAAGAAATCCTTTACATTTGCATGTCTTTGGTTTGAAAGTTGAGAGGTTATTCCGTCTTTTTTCAAAAAGCTTTGGCTTTTTCCAAAAGTGAAAGTTTTTTTATGAGTAAAACCTAAATTTACTTATTTATTATATTATTATTCCCATTAGTTAATTTTTGTGTGTTCCTATTTTTACCCCCTTGAACGCTTTTGTTTTAACTCATTATTTAATGTTGTTTATGGGAATAAAAGCTAAGGTAAATAATAACAAGGGTATAAATATCACCTAAACCTTTAAATTTTACTTTTAACCACTTGAACTTTGTCAAAACCAAAAAAAAAAAAAAAAGAACTTTGTCAAGTGTTGTAATTTATCACCTATCTCTAACTTTGTTAAAATTTCAGTTACATCAATATTTTAAGGGCATTTTTTTCAATTCACTATAATATGCAAATTTAAAATTTGTAAACTAACAGAATTTATTTATTTATTTTTAAAACCTCCAAAGACTTCTCCCACTGCACTTGAACACCAATTCTCTGCCACCTCTACATACACCCTCCAAAATCCATCTCCTAGCTCTCCAATTTGCTAAAAAGTTCATCTCCTGGAGTAGCCAAGTTGCAATTGATTTCTATGTAGTAGCACTGCTCATGTTCTTGAAAAAAGTCAGATGATGAACAATATATTGTGAAAAGGAAAAAGACGAAAAATTTAGGGAGGGATAAATGAAAGAGAGTGGAGAGCTTGTGAAGAAAAGGAGAAGTAAATTGGAGAGGGTCTCGTGAAAGGGACTAATCCATCATCGAACTCTATTTGTGATTTTTGATGATGCTTGGTTTGGCTTTGCTTGGTGTGAACTGAGCATGAGAGAGAGTAGGGTATTTGCAGAGGGTGGATGGGAGATGGGATACTGGGCAGTGGGGTGTGTTTGGAAGGGGGTAGGGATAATTAGGTCTTGTTTTGTTTGTTTGTTTTATAAACATGTTAGTTTTAAAATTATAATAAATTGATGGAAAATAATATTTAAAAACTGAATTTAACAGAAGTTTTAACAGAGTTAGACTTAAGTGGTAAATTACAACACTTTACTTGTTTTCAGGTGGCAGTTATGCAAATTTCCCTAATAACAATTAGATTGGGAATTGATGTAGCCCATTGACAATTGTTCCACTAAGCAAACGTAATTAACTTATTATTTTAACCGAATTTCTAAAAAAAATTCTTCCAATTATCGTTTTGTATAAACCTGATTATTTTCTTATTTGGAGAATTTTAATGCTAGAATTAGGGATTATTGGTTGCAGGATTATTAATTGCATATATCAATTTGCCTCTTTTTTTTTTTTTTTTTTTTGGGGGTGAAAAGACGGGCCAAGCCCAAACGAAAACACTAAACTCGCGTGACTTGATTGCCAAGCAAGAACCCCAAAATCCTTGTATATATATCCTAACAGCTAGCGGGGCATTTCTCATTACGCCTCTCATTTTAACTCTCAGCGTATCCTTGCAACCCGCTATTTCACTCTCTTCTTCATTTTTCCATTTTCAACCCGCTAAACCCTACTTTGCTGCTCTTGTTGTTGTTATGGCCGATGAGTATTGGGATGTTTTGGGTGATCCTTATTACGCCACACGGATTCTCGAAATCTCCGAATTACCTGAAACCGCCGTGAAATCTCAATTGTGGCTAGACATCTACGCCACTGTCACACAAATTGTGTTGCCTTCGAATTTAGAGGACGATGAGGATTTGGAAGACCACTACAAAGTAATGATGTTAGAAGATGATCACATGGGCCAACCCACCGAGAGCTTCGATTACCACGACAAACTCGAGATTGACCTACTAACGGAGGACAGGTCCAAGTCATCGATTTTGGCTACCATATCCAAGGAGCTATCCAAGTCTATCCACGTCTCGTCCCAGGACCTTCGGTGCGTCGCTGCTACTATAGTCCATGACGCCTCACGGAGTCTTGTTGGGAGAGTGTGTACCAGCGGCAGCCGGGGGTTACGTGTGCATATGGAGGCGTGCATAAAGATTGATGCGATCGTTGAGGACGTGGCGGCGGATGATGAAGTGCAGCCCGCGTTTGTACCGGCGAGTAAATCTGCTATTGAGAAGCTGGAGAGGGTGAGAGTGGAAACGGCTGGGGTTTGTTGTTCGGTTTGTATAGCTGAGATTGCGGTGGGTTCGGAAGGTCGTGGTCTGCCATGTTCGCATATTTACCACGAGGCTTGCATCGTGGAGTGGTTGGAGAAAAGCCACTTCTGCCCTCTGTGTCGCTTCTCCTTGCCTGCCTAGTCCTCATCCTAGTCGATGATGAGGATGACGTGGAGTTTAGGGTTTCCACATTGAAATTTTCATGTATTTTATGTGATTCATTTCGTTGTTCTTTCAATTAAATTCTTAATTTCATTTCATGTAATCGGATTTATTGTTCCAATTCAGTTCTTTAATTCTACTTTTTGTTGTTGTGAGAATTGTCTAAGTGACTCTATATACAGTGCTGTGATTAGAATTTAGAGGCATGGATAAAGCTGAAATGACAAACAATTACAATTTATACTGCCTTACTGCATAAATCAAGCAACCATAATAATGTACAAATAAGGTGCGAAACTTGAATTATACAACAGCTGCAAGTAATGGTAAGCTTGTTAGATCGAAACTACCCGGTTAATACAAAGCACTCGTGAGACGGAAGCTTGTAGGGCAAGAAACTAGAGTTCAAAACAAGAAAAGATCAGATGCACAATAAGAAAACAATTAGAAGGTTTTGATTGACCAGTCTGATGAGCCACTAGCTTCCTCAAGTGGTCAGTCAGGTCTGTTTCTTCCAGCATTTGGAATGAATCACAACCACCATGGCTTCTCGGATAGTTCCTTTGAGAATACATACCGGAACCTTGAATTGTATGGCAACCACTCTATGATCTGAGATGCCTTCTTGCTGGATTTAAGGTCAATGCATTTATGTATTGAATCATTAAGCTTCTTATCAGCATTCTCAGTGACCCATTTGAGAAGATCATCGGAGCCAAAAGATGCTTCTCTTGCAAACCTTTCAAGTATCTTTGGCAGAAAAACTTTCCTTGACTTCTTTACCACTACATTTGCTTTAATAAACTCCTTCTTTGCCTCTTCAAGTTCATCTCTAACATTTGAGGCTGTGTATACTTTTAGCTACAAGTAATTGACAAGCAAATGTTAATGCCGTTAGCAATATAGTGGAAGCAGTATATCACTGATCAGAGTGTGTTTTTAGAAGAATGATTAACAATCAAAACAATTCAGTAGTAAAAGTTGCTACCATATGCTTTTGATTATAAAAAAAATTTAATCTGTTTTTAAAGTAGTTTTCTGCAGCAGTACCAGATTTCATTAAACATTGAGATAAGGCAGAAAAGATAAGTTATGAACAGAACATGTGCCAAAGCACTGTAATTGACCAATACACGTGTATAAAATTAGGGGAAAAGACTGAAAATAAGAACCTAACATTCATTAGACAATTATATATTAAATTTTCAATATAATGTGAAAACAGGACCAACAAAAGCAAAGTGGTTACCGCAGGATCAGAAAAGGCTCCAGTACAAAGAGCAAAGCAAACAAGGGGTTCAGAAACTGGAAGACCCAATTTGGAATTGCGAAGTTGTCTGTCTTCACCAAATTTTTTCCTCCAGGCAGTTGAAAGGAGGGTTTCAAGCCACTGGAAACACAAAAGTAGACCAAATGAGTATTCTCAAACATGGTATTTCTTATTCATATTAAAGAAAGAAAGAAGGAAAATGCACTGTTCAAGTTGTCATTCATAAGAAGAGCTCAAATAATTTGCCAAACCATTTAAATTATGAAATAAACGAAATAATTCAATGAATGTTAGCATTCCTCTTGCATTATCAGAGAAAGAGTAGTGAGTACCCGTCCAATTCGGGGTGTTTGGAAGCCAAATATGGATTGCTCTATGGCATTTGCACTGATAACTTGGCCCCCAATATTGTAAGCAGCCTGCACTATACCAAAAGGCTCATCATCTTTTTTCTTTTCTTTCCAAATTTAGAATACACAGATAGACCAATGCATTGGTTCTTTTTTCTTGCTTCAGTTATTTTAGATTCAACCATTTTTTTTGGGCATGAAAACCAAATATTTTGATAACTTCTCAAACATTGACAATAGAAAATGAAAAGGTACTTGAGCATTTTACGTAATGGCCAAAAAGGGAAAGATGATATTCTGATTGTCTTTAATGGGGATCTTCGAGTCCATGTCTTGAAAGGCAAGAGCAATAGACTTGAATATAAAGGAAAGAAACAAAGATCAAACCAACTAAAATTTAATTTTAAAATGGGATGAACCAATGAATGTATTAATCCATCTTCAGAAAGGAAAAAAAAAAAAAAACAAAATGATGCTTGGTGGACAGGACTTCAAGAGAAAGCAGTCATTTGTCATGAGATGCACAAGTCTTCTTAAGCTGCCACCAAAACCCATTGTACTAGCAAATAAGTGAATTACCTTGTGGAACAGAGCCAGCTTTCTTAGGGAGCTGTGGGGAATTCCATATGCTAAATGTGCCTGCACAAGGGTAAGGAGAAAATTAGACAGACTTACAAATCAATAAGAGAAAACCAATGGTTGGTTAAGAGACTTTTACATGCATAACAAGAGCATTGTACGTGTTGATCCAAAATGCAACTTGGGCATTCAATTCCATCAGAGTGACATTCACCCTCTCCAGTTGTTCAACCAAGATTCTGAAATTGAAACATGAAGTATATCTCGAGTCAGCACTCCTGATGAGGTAAAACATAAGAGGAGATCCAATGCAAATGCGTTAGCTGCATTTATGTGTATCTTAAACTATGTGCCCCACATACAGAAAATTAATAAGTGTACAAGTCATCACCCCGTCAACCATATTAGCATCCAAAAATTATGGATTTGTTGTTTAATCATATAGCTCTAAGATTTATGGGTTGCGAATTATTGTGCTCCAATATTAGAATGTTATTAAGCAGATTAAATAGAAACAAAAAGGTTAAATTTAGATAAGCATCCGTGGGGGAGATTTTTAAAGACAAAAATTAGAGGTTTGTAGTGGGCATGCTAGTCAGTGGTGTGCCCTTAACCTTTTCTTACCAACAACCTGAATTTAGTGCCGTTGACACACACAGGTTCTAAATAATTGAAATCAAACTTGTTCCAGTTAAATTCACAGTGACTCAAGGCAAAGGACATACCCTTGTTTTACTTCTACTATTGTAGAGTTATTTTTTGGGTGATTAGATTAAATGTAAAAAGCCAACCTGTAGTTATTGATGGCAAAAGAAGCATGAGGAAGCTTGCTCTTATCAGTAGATATCCAAGTTATTTCTACCATTGATTTTCCAGACCAATCTGGGGCATCTCCAACACCATGTCGAGGTTGTATAACATTAGTTGATGACCTCGACAACAAAGGTGATTTATTTTTTTCGATGTTCACAGACGCTGCATTGCACAGCCAACAATAAACAACAGCCATGCACCTGACCATTTCCTCAGATAACTTACTAGGGCACTGGTGGAGATGATCTTTCAGAGTTTGCAGCATAGAAGTTTTCTCCAGGGCTGGAACCCTTTCACGAACCTGGAAAATAAATGACTTGAAATCACTTCGACGAAATAGATCATTATATGACTGGCCAGTAACATGGAGGACATACTAACTTCAAAATCTTCAGCAATAGTAAGTAAGGGTATCAGAATATCCCCTGTTTTCATTTTGATTTCTCTGAGTGGCCTGAATGAGAAAATCACTCTGCACTGCCTATTAAAATTCTTTTTCACTAGTTTGATATATATTAACTAAATAAAATTGTTCAAAAAGGATCTAGAACTAAATTAATAATGAATGAGTATATTTCAGCCAAACTCAACACTTTGAACACAAATCCTATATGTGTGTGTATATATATATTATGTGTTACACAAGTAATGATCTTCAATAAAATGACACAAATACATTTAACAAATGTCCATCAGTGAAAGAACAAGAATAAACTTATGTTCTACCTTTGCTAGGTTTGAACAAGTCTTTGCAAAATCGATGTCACTTTTGTCACTGGATTGTGTAGTATGCCTAGTCTTTAAAGTTCTTTTTCCTGAGTCATCAATAGCAACTAGAGCTCGCAAATGTCTGAAAGGAAACTTTTTTGAGGAACAAAATGCACTTGAAATGATACTCGGATGTTTCCTGGATCCGTTCTTCATATGGGCAGGGGAAGCCACAACTGAGTTCTGCTCTGAAGGTGGCCTGCTAATGCATTGCTCAAAAATATTCCTATAGAGAGAGAGAACACGCTGCTCGCGGTTTGCAACTTCTTCTTCAAGTAATTCAATTTCAGAAATCAATTCCTTTGTCTAAACAAAAAAGAAATAAAACAATTTGCAGTCCTTAATTCCATATTCAAAGAATCGCAGTTAATAAGTGGAATGAGATATCAATAAGTAGATATAGCAAATTTGAAAAAAGAAAAAAAGAATCATATGTATATATACAGACACACACACACACACACATATTTGTATGTTTCATAGTACAGTTGACAATTCATGTTCTACACAGTGAAATTGGAATTTGCTATAATAGAGTTTTAGGCATGCAGAAAACAGAAGGCAATTAAATAATTGATGAAAAAGGTTCAGGTGCAACCACAGGAAAAGGTTCATTTGCATTGGTAGAAGACTGCTCTGTTTAGCTCAACAGTCCAAACTTTAAGAGTAATTTGATTGGGCCATGGAGATATGTATTTAAGTTGAAGTATGAAAAAACAAAAAACAAAAAGAACATGGATTAAGGATTTACAGCACTGCACCAAAGGCTTATGTGCTAACTAATAATTAAGAGTGTATTCAAAGCAGTTCTTTATATATAGTTGACGAAGTGTTAGTTAAATGTTGCATGTTATCATCATTTCCACACTAGATCAGCTGAAACATGAAGGTACGACATTGAGGCCTAAGTTAATAAGTAAACTACTGGATTATTCCGCAACAGCTCTTTAAAGTAAAATAAGAAAAGTTTAGTAACTACCTGGACAGAGAAATGCCTATGTCCAGGTGATAGAGTACTTGATGCTCGTCCCATTGCCCTCTCGAGCATATTGCGCATCGATTTCTCTTGCTGCAAACGCAACTGCAGCTGTTCGATCTGCAAAATTGTATACAGTTTTGGGTAAACCATATTATGCTCGCATCATAAATGACATGGAAAACCAACAGTTGTAATGGTTAGAGATTTGTCCAGTCCCCCTGACCAAGTCATGCATTCCATCCACTTTTGTAGACATGGCGTGCCTATAGTTTGGAAACCCAAATTTCCTATGTCAAAAGTAAAATAATTGTGGATTCAGATTCATACACATGTTCTATAGATAGGAACTTTGGAGGAACCTTGCACATTTTTCAGTAAGTCGAAATCTTACCCAGACTCCCCTACCACCAGAAATAAAAAAAGGATGGAAGCTGTATAACTTGAAATGTTTGGAATATCTAGTCTATAACTACCCAATGCTTGCAACAAATTTCCAATTAAAGATAAGTTAACTGTGAAGCATACTACAACCATATTAATCTCAGCCACACCTCATGCTATTGAAAGATTTATCGAAACACAATTTTGAAAGACAGAGAAATTGAATTCCATTTCTTACATCTTTTTCCAAAGAGGCTCTGTGGTTTGATGGCATATTCTTGTTAATATAAACAGGATTGTCATGCCAAGGACTTTGTCCCCTAGACGCACTTGTTGAAGGTGATGACACCTGTTAAATTCATGAAGAAAACAGTAAGCATCTTTGTTTAAATCCAATTAAAAATAAGATTCAATCTGCAGTCAGTTATGAATTTATACATTGTCAAGTTGGAGCATACCAATATGGAAGAAGACCTATCAATATAGCAGGAGACAATTATTATTTTAACTTCAACTGGTTAAGTGATTTCACCTGCATTTCATTTTGGTCCTTCTTCGCAGAAACTCGACTTCTTGGAACATTTAAGTTCCTGTCAGAAGCACTGCAAGGAAAAGGGAGAACGACATAAATTTCAAAAGTGAAACCGAAACATGACGATTCCAACATGTATGAGAAGAGAAAATTATCAATCTCTTTGATTCAATCACTGCAAAACAGCCTTACCCAAGTCTTTTGATGGTCACTGCTCACTAAATCTTTTTCTTCCTAATACACACATCTATGATCACACTGTTCTATGATATGCCAACAATCTTACTTAAAAATCACAAAACACAAATAAAAACTTGTAAGAAAAACAAATAAAGGATACCTAAAGAACTCAAACAGTCAAACCTCTTGGAGTGGAATTTTCTTTCCCTGATGCAGCACACATAAAGAAAATACATTTCCTTGTAATAAAATTACAGAAATCATGGGATTTAGAAAAGAAAAAAAATTCCTAAAAACTTAAAAGCCATAAAAAGTAGATACTAACCTAAGAGATTATATCATCATATATCATAATACAACACACAAAAATCCATAACCAACCATGAAATGAAGGAGATAGAAATGCAAATATCCACCTCATAGAAAAACAAAAGATGCACTTAACAATAATAATAACAACATTGATTTGAGTATTAAAACTGCACCTCTTAGAACGCCTGTGCTGGGCATGAACAGCTGAGGGTGCCCAAGAATCTCCATTCTCACCCTTCCCACCTGCTTGTTCTTCAGATTCTTCTTTTTCTTCATCTATGTTACACATAAAACCAACCATTCTTCTATTATATATACTTTTTCTAAGAAAACCCACAAAACATTCACGTGATTCCTTCCTTCTTCAACTATCAAATACTATATATACACACACATACTTTTCCTGTGCACAAACTACGAATTACAAGTCCGAGAGACAAAAAGGAAACTTGGCAGACAGAGATTATGTGAAAAATATGTGAAATGGGTTAAGAAGGAAAGAGAGAATAATTATAATAGAGTATTTCTGAATGGGTATTGCTTGAATTTATGAGCTTGAACTTTGAATGATTCTGAAGAATTGAAGAGGTTTTCATAATTTGAAAAGCAAATAATGTACAAGTACAACAAAGGTAGCTTGCAGGGCCACTGCTGGGACTAATAAATTTCTTTACTTTTGGGTCGTTGAGAGCATTCAATTTGAGAAGTTAATCAGCCGATGAGTCAAGTCTCTCTCTTGATTTTGAATCTGCGTGGTGGGCCCGGAGGTGACGGTGGTCGTGCCTGCTTCCCGCCAATTCAAGCCCAAGAACAAAAAACCAAAAACACTTGATTTGGCCTGCCACAGGACCATGATGAATTCAAGGATCGGCTAAAGAGTTTTATTTTCTTCTTTGGGCTTGAGTTGGATAATGCACTATGCAAAACCAATCCAATTTAGTTGAGCTTGGGTTCAAAGTCTATGGCTTTGCTTGGTTGCTTAGACATTAGGCGGACGTCAAGCCCATACAGGAATTTGAAGGACCTAGGTAAACAACTTCAAAGTCTATCACATTGCTAGGTTGAAGTCAATGGTGTATCAAATTTCTATTTTTTTTCTGTTAAGTTTCATTATTAGTTTTATTTTCTTTGAAATAATTAGATAGGAAATGGAATTTGGTCCATAGTTTCCCCTTACGCTTAGGGTTTAGAAGATTTACTTCCTAGTTGTGCAGTTAACAATTCCTTCTACAATTTGGACTTTCATACTTTCCTTTTTTTTTTTTTTTTTGTTTTACACATGTAACCGCTATATAAACCTCATTATAGAGAAGAATGCAATACATAAAATTCTCCAAATATACCACCAAACCAACTGAAATTGTGTTTTGGGTCAGCCATCTAAAAGAATATTTTATTTTGATAATGGGAAGTGCTTGGAGGCTTTTGTTTTCTTTGTTTTGCATTCAAATCCTTGCAGCGAGTGTGGTTGCAAGGAATATAGTGAGTGTGCGGTATGACGAGGAGGGAAAGAACTTAGCTTTTGGGAAGGGAGGGGGATTTGGCGGTGAAGGTGGTGGTTTTGGAGGCGGTGTTGGTAGTGGTCTTGGGAGTGGTCTTGGTGGTGGCATTGGTAAAAGTGGCAGGGTACGCGGTGGTGGAGCTGGTGGTGGCTTTGGAAAAGGACGACGCATTCTTAAGGGGGGTGGGGGTGGGGGTGGGGGTGGGGGTCGTGGTGGAGGAAGAGCTGGTGGTGGCAAGCATGGTGAATTCCATGGTGGTGTACATGGTGGAGCTAGGGGTAGAGTTCACAGCAATGCTGGTGGTGGACTTGGAAAAGGTGCACTACAACAGACAGTGTTATTAATGGCATTTTATTGCACTTTTGCCATATTCCTATAAAACATAAGCAGCGGTTCAGCACTAGTTGACCAAAACAATTGCTATAAGAAGAAGCAAAAGCATTGTGCGCAGGCGTTACAAATTGGAGCAGGAGTCTGAATCTCTCAATTGATTATTATTATTAGTTTTTTTTTTTATAATCAACCTCAATTGATTCTTTATGCAACAATACTCATAGCTAAGATCTTTTTTATTTTTTATTTTTCATTTTTTAGGGTGCTATTGTAACCATGTTCGAACATACGAGAACACTCTTCTCGTTTCAATTTTAATGCCAAAGTCACCAAAAGAAAGACAAATTTGAAAACTGATCAAAAGGATTAATTCTTGAAATTTGGTCCGAGTTTCCTTTATGCTGAGAGAAAATTTGCCTTCCAATGTTTTATCTTACTAGTACTTGGCTTATGCTCTAGTCATATCTAGCTGCCTATGCTAGAATGTGTGTATTATTGTTATTGTTATATTATGCCTTCATTCAAGTGTAATTTGTCTCAAATGTATTTTTATAAGAGATGAGTGTAGAATATTTATTTTTTTTTATTCAGAAAAAACGATAATAATTATTGATAAAACAGAACAAAGTACAAAGTAACTATAATGCCGAATATGGGTACAATATCTTCTCCTAGTTGAAAAAGGACTTGGGGGTATTAGAGAGGGCTTTTTTGGATTTCAACTACCTACTGGTTTATAGAATAACTATTTTACAAGTGTCAATAAAACGCGGTAATTGAATTTGAGCTCAACTCCAATTTTATTTTCCAACCCGCTATAATTTTTGATATATTATAAATATCTTTGTTTATGCATACCATATTGAAGTCACGTTCTAATCTGGTTGGGTGTTTGGCAGACATAATGAGGCCAATAACCATTCCAATGAAACTCCATTGAGGCCAATTCAAGTAGGAAGATATACGTACAAAAAACAAAAGAAACTCATCATGTCTGGCTCATTCTAGGGTTTAGAGCTTTCAAGTGATGTGCCCATGGTGGCAGCCATGTTATTAATAAGATTAGTGCATTAGGGTTAGACGAGCTGGGAAAAATGGGGTATTATTAGAATAATAGTGGGTGGGAAGAGTAGTTTGATATTTTCAATTTCCCTTTTTCCAATACATAATTTTTCATAATTTTCCCAGTAATAATTCAAAAGTTTTACCTACTTAATTTATGATCTTCGTCCTACTCCTTTCCTTATAATGTTGTATTGTTAACACCATATAGCACAAGACCTATCTACTTATATAAGGGCTCGTTTGGGAGTGATTCTGGATAGATCAAAAAATATTTTTATGGAGAATCACTTCTCCAAATAATCACTTTAAGTGGTTTTAAGTGATTTTATGGAGAATCACATGAGAGGTGCTTCTACCCAGAATAACTTAAAATCACTTAAAGTGATTATATAGAGAAGCACATAATCACTCTCAAATGAGCCTTATATACCATATAATGATCATTATGTATATGCATGGAAGATGTTTTATGACCTTTTCCAACACATATGCTTCTCTTTGAGATTGTATGCATTTTAGAAAGGCTTATTTACTGTAGTGCCTCCTGAAACAATAATCAAATCTCATTTTACCCTCTGAAAGTTAAAGTGGCCCAGAGTGCCCCCTTGACCAAGGTTTAGTGTTTCACTTTACCCTACATCGTGAATTCTATTAAAGATTCTGTTAAAAATAATGAGGTGGAATGAATGAGACCTACTCTCTTGTTGAAATCTATGTCATGTAAGTGCCACGTGTGGAAAAGAAGAAAAAAAAAACTTCTCTCTCCCCTTTTCTCTTCTCTCTCCCTATTTCTCTTTGTACCGAAACTCTTCCCCCACCAACCCACTGGAGACAGCCACCACTCCTCACCCCACCCCACCCAAACAACCACCCACCCACGACAAAGCCCAGCCCTTTCCTCTCTCTCTCTCTCTCTCTCTCTCTCTCTCTCTCTCTCTCTCTCTCTCTCTGTGGGTCTAGTGAGAAAAAAATAAAACACAGCAATATACTGATATTCACTGTTTTTGTGGTGAGAATTGAGAAATAAAAAAGTAGAGGCTGAGAAATTTTGGGAGGGGATGATAGGCACTCTGATTTTTGGGTATTGAAGGGGAGGGTGTGGGGAGGGAGTGTTAGATAGGGGTGTGTGTGTTGAGAATTTAGGATGAGGAGCAGAGGGAAGGGTGGTGAGGAGAAAGACGAGAAGAAGAAAAAGGGGGAGAGAGAGATGTTTTAAAAATATTTAATTTTCAATTATAAAAATATGGTTATTATTTTACAGACATGAGCTTTTGTGGTACACATTTCAGCAACAGGGAGGGTCCCATTCGTGCCATATCAACATTTTTAACAGAATATTTAACAAAGGTAACGGTGGGGGCAAAGTGAACTACCAAACTTTTGTCAAGGGGACACTCTATGTCACTTTAAGTTTTAAGGGGTAAAGTGATATTTGATTATAGTTTCAGAGACATTACAGTAAATAAGTCTTTTAGAAATAAAATATGCTTTGGAAATAACCTTTTCTCCAACTTTTTCTCCACATTCCTCACATAAAATGAGAGTGTCATTGTGCGAGTGATGACAATTGGGGGGACTCATAAGAACACATTTTAATGGGGAATGCTAGCAACCTTCTCTCTAACCTTTTCTTTTGGACCTTCTCCATTCTCTTCATGACAAGTGTCACTTCCCTTACACTTAAAATAATATCTTTAATGCATCACACAAATTAATTTTTTTTTTTAAGTTTACTCTTATTGAATGTATTAACTCTTTTTAATAACAAGGTAGTTTTTTTTACAACTTTCTTACTACCTTGTTAAAAAATTAAATAAGAAAATAAAAACTGATGTTTTTTTGTTTTTTTATTTTTTCTTCCAAAGAGGACGTATGTTTTGTTAAACACAAAATAATGATGATATCACTTTCATGATAACAATGTCATGAAACAAACTTTATTAAATTTTTTTTTTTAAATGACGTTTTTCGTTATCTTTTTTTCTTATTTAATTTTTAACAATATGCTAAGGAAATTGTAATAAAATTTGGATAAGTTGAAGGAATTATAAAAGATAATACATTTAATAAGGGTAAACTTGGAAAACAAAAACTAACTTGTGTGATGCATTAATGATATTGTTTTATATGTAAGGAAAGTGACACTTGTCATGAGGAGAATGGAGAATGTCCAAAAGAGAAGGTTAGAGAGAAAGTTGTTAGCATTCCTCTCATGTGAGAGTGTGGACATTGGCTAAATGAAGTCCATGTAATTGAAGTCCCACAAATATACTTAACTATTTTGCCATAAAAAAAATAATAATAAGGGTAGAGTGTGTGTGAATAATAATTCTCAAGAATAAACACAGCTTTGGGTTATCTTCTGTAGACGTCCCTGAATTTGGCCCCCAGTTGCAATTGGGTTCCTAAACTTTTTTTTTTTTAGGCCATTAAGTCATCCAACTCTCTCATTCATTCCAATTGAGTCATTCTGTCACTTGGGCTGTTAATTTGAGGGCTAAAACAGTCCATTTCAATTAAAATATTTTAAATTTTAAAAATTAAAGGAAAAAAGAGAAAAAAATTAAATAAACTTAAAAATTAAAAAAATTAAAAAAAAAACCCCTATCTCTTTTGCAACCTATTCCCCCCTCCTTATCCCACCCCCCTCAAAACCCAGATCTCAACCCAACCTGCAACCCACCCCCCATCTCCCGACCTGCAACCCATCTCCCCGCCTCAGAATGTCAAATGAAATAGGTCTTGCTTGGTGCTTGCACTAAGCAAGGCGGTCGAAGAAGGCCGCAAATGGAAGCAACCGATGCTTTGGTCATTTAGTTAACTTCTTGCTGCCAGTCCGTGCTTGCTATCATGCTGATAAAAGCAGGGGTTGCTGGTGGGTTGGGATCGCTCCTCTAGTTGAAGTATTGGGCCCTTTTTTCGTTGCCTAGGTTACAACTTCGGAATACCCCAAAAGGGAATTTTGCTATGTTTGGAACTCTATACAAGGAGCTGGCTCTAAGATCTAATCTTATTAATCCCCTGTTGTGCATATGTAAATAGAGCCAAGTAAATCCTATGTGGTTTCTACCAATCACAAAATGTTTGATATGGATGTGTATTGTAAACTTGTGAAGATGAAAGTAGGGTTGTTAGGGTTGATGATGGATGAAGAAGGTGGAGTTGGGGTCAATGATGGATGAAGAACCTAAAAGGACGCTTTTACCCTCTTACTTTGATAAATAAATTGACAGAGTTGGACGGTAGGATCCAATTGATACTATTTATCGAGTTAATAGATGTAATTGCCTCAAAAATAAATTTACAAATCTAATTGCAATTGGGGGCCAAGTTCATATATGTCTACAGTAGATAACCCGTTAACAAATAGTGATATGGACCAAACTGTTATAAAATGAACTGGGATATGTGCGAATATTGAGCTGCACGTAAAGTAGATGAGACACAGCATTTAACGAGGTTCGGCTATGCCTACGTCCTCGGAGAGCAGCAGCAGTAACTTTTCACTATATGAAATAATATAGCTACAAATTTAGTGTTTACAATATGTATGACTCACTCAATTTTCTCTCTTGGAGAATTTCTTTCTTGCTCTCTTTTCTCTCAACTCACTCACACTCTTTCTTCCTTCTCTTCCTCTTCTCTATGTGTAAACTTCTCTTGATGGAGGTATCTATTTATAGGCCTAAGACATTGGTTGTTCACCTCACAATATAATTGGTAGACAACATCATTAATATTCTTCAATCAACAACATCATTAATATTCTTCAATCAACAACATCATTAATATTCTTCAATTAATTGGGTAGTGGTTTGGTTTGGTGGGTGTGTGGTTAGGTTTAGTGGGTGTTAGTTGGCTATGTGGGCTTCACCTATTCTTCTTTACTTATTCTTCTTTACAACACTCCCCCTTGGAGACCACATGTCCCTAGATTGGTTGCCTCATTAAAACCTTGCTTGGAGAAAAACCCAGTGAGGTAGAAAACTGATGGAAGGAAGAAAAAAGAGTACAGCAATCTGTATAGCATACTTCTGGATGCTCCCCCTGATTAATATCTCCCCCTGATGTCTTCATGACTATCTTTTGGAGTGAGAATCTTTCGGAGTGAGTGGAGGATATAGCCATTAATAATTCTCGTAGTTGAGTAAGTAAATATATTTCCAGTGAGCTATCTCTATGTAAATCATAGAAATTTTCAGAGTCCGCGTTTTTAACAAAACTTGGGCTATTTGTAAGTTCACTTGAAAGAATATGCTCGTACATGGTGTTATGCGGAGATAGCATCAAATATACCTCACATCATCCCAAAATGATGGTGATGGAGTTGAGCCATATCTGGAAAATATGATGTCCGGTCCAATATACTTCCGGAAAATCATTAAAGTGTCCAACGGATAATCCTCATAAAAATGCTTCAATACTTTCTTAGTATAAGCAAGAATCTCGTTGGCATAATGCTCGATCCTTAAGTCGAGACAAATATTTCGTGAATTTTGCAGAAGCTTTAATGTGTTGCAATCACATTATAATCAATGTACTCACTGAGGTAATTTATGCATATTAATATTGAGTACAAATTTTGTGCTTGAAGCACATGTCCTTTAGGGACTTGCTTTATGCAATGTCAATCCTCTCAACGGATTTTGTTTAAAAGGGATTAAACTTTATGACACATTATATAGCTTTAACCCAGCTATTTATACATCTTTAGGAAATCGCTTCTGGCGATATGCTCTGTGCATTTAATAACCCTTAAAGATAATATGTTAGTCTCCGTAATTGTGTAATAAGGGGGGCACAATTGAATCTGTAAATATGGAGAAAACCCAACATTCCTTGTTTCTGCCAGAAACAGTGTGTCATACAAAGTAGGTATATTCCCTTTTATTTCGAACACCCAAGTATAAGTTTCAGTATTAACATCTTTTGGGGTTCGTACTGTGGGTTTGTTCTTTCACGTTCATTCTCATCTATAATGGAATTACCTCGTTCCATTTTGGCCAATGATATTGTCGACATTTAATAATTGAACGTGGTTCCAATCAACACAGCCCATTGATGATTTGAGTAGCTACTCCAAAATTAAAAATTGTCATTCATCAATTCATGATCCCACCATTCTCATTTGCATGCGCATGCATCAATTATAAGCATTTCTTTGCTTTTGGGTACCCAAGCCACTTCATGGGGCTTTTATTATGTGAGAATGTGGATTATAACATCCAATGGAGCGTTATTTTACATAGGGCGTGGAAAATCTCCATTTAGGGAGTTGGAACATTTAGAACCCATATATCTGTCATGCTGCAGGCATGCCACAGATTAATACATACATGTCAATTAATTTATGGAACTTTAACCCATATAATTTGCTACGCATTAGGCGTGCACAATATCAATATTGACATGTTAAAGGATTGTCCTTTCGGGACTTCAATCCACATCATTTGCTACGCAACAGGCGTGCATCATATTGATCACTCCTATACCCATATTCTGTTCTTATGGGACTTTAATCTGTGCAGTGTATTATCAATGTATCCAACTTGCAATCTGTAAAATTTGCATTAATAATTCATGGATACATACAAGCCATTCTTTTGGAACAGACTTATCTCCCCATTTGGTTACCTTTCAAGATAAAATATCAAATAAGTATATAAGCATAAAATAACACAAGTATTGCTTACATCCTTAGGTGGGAGAAACTTTTCTCAAGTATCATTCAAGCTCATATCGACCCAGTAAATATAATGTAGCGCTTGATGATCTAGTTATATCCTGCAAGAGCAAAAATCACAACTCTTTTGTCTGTCAAAAACAAATAACCCTCAGAGTTAGGATCACTTCATGGATTCTTTCTTCAGATGTTCATTCTAAAGAAATAAAATCTCTTATGAACAGAGAGTTACAAAAAGAGAAAAAATGCAAAAAAAAATGTGATATTGATTGCAAGGTAAGGTAAGCAATCAGGGAAGGAAGCTAGTGGGAGCAGACAACAAGCTCAGCAATCAAGGAAGGAAGCTGGTGGGAGCAAACAACCAGCTCTCATTTCTCCTAGTCTAGAAGAACTTCCGGAGATTAGAGCATAAGGTCGCCTTCACAGTTCCCTGATGTGGCGGAAACGTGATCAGGGATAGTCTCGCTTCCTGAATGGATGATCAGAGATAGTCTTGCTTCTCGGGCATATTGAGTGCTCACTGATAAGAAAAATAAGTAGATATCGCATCACTAGGTATGGAGAAAACTGGATGTCTTCTGCAAAGAAAATTTCGTTAGTAACACATTTATACACAAATACAATGAATAGGTAGAACCGGTGAATTTCAAATTAACCATAGGAAAATTGCAAGATTCTCGGGATACTTTTGAAAAAGTAGCTCCGTGAAATCTGTAAAGCAAGATCAGCGTAAAGCAAGATCAGCTTTGACGAAAATAATACTTTGAAAACGCCGAAAGTGCCGACAAACATTAATGGAGGTCACGTGAAGTTTTGGAATCTGGGAAAGAAAAAGAGAATATGGGGATCCGAGAAGATATTGGGATCCTGAAAAACTGTAGCCATATTTCCTCCTATAGATATTGCCTTTGCAAAACTTGATTGGAGCAACTGCGTTTCAACTTAACTTCCTTCATTTTCTGAAACTTTAGTTTTCTTAAGACTTTCTTCGAAACCTTCTTAAAAATGGCTTCCTCTTCTTCCTGCCCAAATTATTTCAATTTAAATGATACTCCCATAACAACCAGTGACGCCCAAGTTTGGCGTTCATCCTTTGTATCCAAAAATCGTCATCTCACAGTTAATGATTCTGTGATGATGAATGATGCTACTGCTGTCATAGTAGCTAGGAATTTCATTACTCCAATGGATGAAATGCTGTTAACAGGGAGATCAGAGGAAGAGGCTATTGATGACTCAATGGCTTTTAGCATTCAGAGTGCTGCTTCTGTTTCTAACATGGCTGATCGTTTGCGTGCTAGAGCAAACGAGGTTCAGAATTTAACAACTGAAAATTCGTCTCTCCAAAGAATGCTTCATGAGTCTCAACATGAGGTTGAGAAATTTAAAGGAGAGAATAATGCCTTGTTGAAACTGGTGAGTTCATACTCTGTTGATACACTGAGAAGGCTAGACATGTTGCAGGTCTCCAATGAAAGAATTTTGGGAGACCACGAGAGGCTCATGGCTAAGCTTAAGAGGCGTCGTCCTCTTCCTTCAGAGGCTTCCAGAACATAATGTATTTTTATAGATTTTACAGGGCCTGCACCTTCCGTGCAGGTGGAAAAAATCTATCTGTTGTATGCCCCTTGCCTGTTATAAAAATTACGCACATTCTTAAACTTGCACATGTGGTTTTTACGTCTTTTCAAAATGACGGTTTGGAACCTTGTGCCTTATAGGTTCAAATAACCACATCGACTCTTCCAAATTTCATATTTCAACGTATGGGGGCCCGGAACTTTTGGCCTGGGCTAAACACAAACTCAGAATTTATTTGCCATTTTCAAATGGACATGAAATATGAATTGAGTAAAGACCACGCTAATATCTCATATATTTGGGTTCATGAGCTTCCGGCCCAGATATAACAAAATATGTGGGGAGCCTCAATTCATCATTCTCTTATGCCAAAGAAATATGTGGCGTACCACAATTTGCAATAATACCTCAAGGGTTGTCCATTTAGTTGTTGGAACTTCAGGTTCTCAACACTGTTAGATTTTGAACCTCAAGCCAAAATCACATGTTCTCATGGTATGGACATTTTTACAATTTTCTGTACATATTTCTGGACTTCAAGCCCTTACATAATTGTCCATGTTTTGAGGAACTTCTGGCATCTCATTTAATTGCTCATCCATGAGTTTAAGGAACTGCAGGTTCCCTTTTTGAATATAGTGATAGTTTACCCAAAATGGTAAATATTTATGCATACATCACTATTCATGTATACGGCACTATTCATGTGTACAGTACATTTGCCAGTACAGTTATCATCCATGTGTACGACATTATGAACCAATATGGTACTGTTACATCATTAAGGAACCCCAGGTCCTTATTTACATGTCAAGGATCAAGGACCCTCAAGTCCAATCACATGTTTACAAATATAGTACCAGAGAGACTGCCAGCTTTCATATTAACATCATCATCAAGGATCTTCAAGTCCTGATGTAATTGTATGATGAGGATCAAGGAACTTCTGGTCCTGATCTGCATACTGTAAAAAACTCATCATACAGCACATTTAATCCATAAAATAAATTGCTGGTAAATAAATTACTGGTATTGACGATAAACCCGCACCACACTTTAAATAAATGTAAATGTGCGGTAAATTAAATTCATAAAGTTAAGGTGCTTGTATGGGCATTAATTCTGCTCCATACATTTAAATAAAAGTAAAGGCGTGGACGATAAACCCGCACCACCCTTTTAAATAAATGTAAATGTGCGGTAAATTAAATTCATAAATTAAATTGCTTGATGTATGGACGTGAATCCCGCACCATACCTTAAATAAAATTAAATATGCGGTAAAGTAAATTCATAAATTAAATTGCTTGCTGTATGGACGTTAATCCCGCACCATACCTTAAATAAAATTAAATGTGCGGTAAATTAAATTCATAAATTAAATTGCTTGCTGTATGGACGTTAATCCCGCACCATACCTTAAATAAAATTAAATGTGCGGTAAAGTAAATTCATAAATTAAATTACTTGTTGTATGGACGTTAATCCCGCACCATACCTTAAATAAAATTAAATGTGCGGTAAAGTAAATGTGCTTGTATGAGCACTAATTCTGCTCCATACATTTAAATAAAAGTAAAGGTATGGACGATAAACCCACACCACCCTTTTAAATAGATAATGTTGTATGGGTAATAAACCTACACCATACAGTAAATAAAATAAATGTGGGGATAAAAACCACCACAAAAAATATAGAAGGTGAAACTGTCCATATAATTACCATATATAAGGATAAAGTAAAGACAATTATTTGTGCATTCATATCAACACCACAATCAAATAATATGATATTATTATACTAATATATTAGTGGAAAGCTAGACATATCATGTTGGCTTTTCTTCTTTTCACTTGCAATTAAGTTGAACTTGTTGTGTAGAGAGATAATAAAATAATAGAAAAAGTAAGAGGCCTAGAGCTTATCCTTACAGTTGGTTTGCTCGTATATCTCTCTTGCAGACCACAGCTCCTCCACTACTTTTCTTCCTTACATCAACATAAGGGTTAGTAGTATAGATAATAGTGCAACACAAAAATTATACCTGAGAGCTTCTCGTGCTGATAACGTGTTATAAAATGAACTGGGATATGTGCGAATATTGAGCTGCACGTAAAGTAGATGAGACACAGCATTTAACGAGGTTCGGCTATGCCTACGTCCTCGGAAAGCAGCAGCAGTAACTTTTCACTATATGAAATAATATGGCTACAAATTTAGTGTTTACAATATGTATGGCTCACTCAATTTTCTCTCTTGGAGAATTTCTTTCTTGCTCTCTTTCCTCTCAACTCACTCACACTCTTTCTTCCTTCTCTTCCTCTTCTCTATGTGTAAACTTCTCTTGATGGAGGTATCTATTTATAGGCCTAAGACATTGGTTGTTCACCTCACAATATAATTGGTAGACAACATCATTAATATTCTTCAATGAACAACATCATTAATATTCTTCAATCAACAACATCATTAATATTCTTCAATTAATTGGGTAGTGGTTTGGTTTGGTGGGTGTGTGGTTAGGTTTAGTGGGTGTTAGTTGGCTATGTGGGCTTCACCTATTCTTCTTTACTTATTCTTCTTTACAACACAAACTTGGTTTTAAATGATTTCTTAACTGGAAAAGCTCAAGCACAATAATTACTTAACCATGAAACAACAATAAACTAACATAAGCACCATCATAATTGTTCATTATAAAATGCCAAATCATGCCTCAACTCGAAAGTCGAGAAGCTGCTTCTTCAATTATCACACTGGATTCCTAAAGTAGTTGAGAATTAAAACTAGTACTTCCGCAGTGCAAATTAAAACTAGTATAACTCAAATTTTGTTTGAGTAATATTCTAGCTGACCTCAAGTCCTCAACCCAACAAGTACCATGTTATACTCGAGGTTTTTTTTTTTTTTTTCCCCTTAGGATGCGTTTGGTATGAGAAGGGAGGTTTGGGAATGGAAAATCAATTGTTTTTTTATGTTTGGGAAGTCTTGGCATGAGAAATAGTTGCCTCTAGCACATGGAAAAAATGGGGGGGAAATCTAACCATCCTCCTTCCCCCTTGGGTTTCATTTTCCCTTTCCATAGAAAATTGGGCCAACATTAAATGCGAATTTTCATGACTATTTTGTCATAATTAACAATTTAGAATTACAATATAGCATTAAATGTATTCCATTTATTTGATTTCATATCGGTATAATTGAAAAATTAAACCAACTTTATTTTATATTCATACTCAAACCAAACAAGAAAAAGGAAATAAAACGGTATTTCCTAGTTATTTTCCTAGCATTATCATGAGTTTTTTACTAACCAAACGAAACCTTAGTATGCCAAGTCGAGATTGATAATTATTAAGAGAGAATGGTAACGGATTTGCTTCGAGAGAGAGAATCCTTATATAGTTTTAACGCGCGCGTCAATATACATAGAATTTTATGTTACACATGATTATGTACTCTTTTTCCCTTTGACCAGTTTTTGTCCCACTGGGTTTTTACTGGCAAGGTTTTTAACGAGACATATTCCGTATCATTTGTGGTCTCCAAGGGGGAGTGTTGTAAATTATGCAAGTGGAGCCCACATGTTGGAAGGCTTTGCCTACAAAAGGGTTCACACCCTTCCTTTGTAAATGCACAATGAGAATACACACAGATAGAAATAAGAGAATAAAGAAACTCAGTTTCTCTACTTTCTCTCTCTCTCAATTTCCTCTCCAATTACTCTAGATTTATAACACGTTATCAGCACGATTTCTCTATCTCCAAATTCAGAGCCTCAACGCTCTCTCTCTCTCTCTGTAACTCCTTCACAGAGCTGATATCTTCGTCTCTCCTGAGGAGATGAGCTTCTCCATTTTTTTTTGAAGAGTCAGAGAGGCCTTCTAACCTCTCTCTAGAAAACCCCAGGACAGAGCCAAACAAAAACGCGGTCTCTACACTGCTGCACATGCTTGGTCCGCCATGGACCGGCGACCCATCTACGACAAATTGAGCCGCAGAAGTTTAAGCAGCACGCTTGCAGCTTCATCGGTGCTTGAAGGGGCGCTCTTCTTTGCGAAGAACGACGGCAGAGGTAGGGAACTCGGGGAAGGCGCAGCTATGCACGACGACGACCCGACGTAGAACCCGGAAGCCCAGTTCGGCTCTAGGAACTTGGTCTGCTTCGGAGGAATCGGTACCATCATCGGGTCAGAACCTCCCCACAAGCCGACCGAACTAAGCGAAGGTCGACCAGCCCAACAACCACCCACCCCCGCAGGTCCAGAAACCCTCTACCCTGACCTCTGCTTCTCCACGCTCGCCGCCCCCGGAGCCGCCAAGAAAGTTTCGAGCCAGAAAGATGTCATAGAATTGTCCTTGAACATCACGACCACAGCCGTGGAGCACAATTTCTTCGCTGTCAAGAAGCTTTTGAAGTCCAGAAAGAAGCTCACGAAGCGCGAGAAGATTGCTCTCCATGACTGCTTGGAGAACATTGATGAGACCCTCGATGAGCTCCATGCTGCTGTTACAGATCTCCATGAGTACCCCAATAAGAATAAGCCTTTGACTCAGTATGCTGATGACCTCAAGACTCTCATCAGCTCCGCCATTACCAACCAGGAGACTTGCCTTGATGGGTTCTCTCATGACGATGCTGATAAAAAAGTTCGCAAAGTTTTGGAGAAGGGGCAGCAAAATGAATGTGAACCGAAAGCTCAAGGAGGAAGTGGTGGAAAAGAAGGGGTGGCCGGAGTGGCTGTCGGTGGCGGACAGGCGGCTGTTGCAGTCGTCGACTGTGACTCCCAACGTGGTGGTGGCAGCTGACGGCAGCAGGAATTACAAGACGGTGTCAGAAGCGGTGGCTGCTGCCCCAGAGAAGAGCAGCACTAGATATGTGATCAGAATAAAGGCAGGGGTGTACAGAGAAAATGTGGACGTGCCTAAGAAAAAGACCAACATCATGTTTTTGGGAGATGGGAGGACCAGCACTATCATTACTGCAAGTAGAAATGTGGTGGATGGCAGCACAACTTTCAATTCTGCCACAGTTGGCCCATGTGGATTGGCCCTGCTGCTACTAAAAAAAAAAAAAACAGCTAGTGGTGGACAGCAATACTAGAAAGGTCCTCTGCTTCCTTATCTTTCAATTACTTTAGTATTATCCTATACTATTTAACTTGCTTTGCAGGTGGAAAGGCAGTAGCAAGCTTGATATCCATCATTTTTTTTTTTGAGCTACAATTAACAAAAACATGATAAAGAACAGCACCCACCGAAATGATGAGCTTCCCACCATCTTTTCATTTATTATTATCCTATATTATTTAATATTAATATTAATGGTAATATAATATATTATATTTCCTGTATGGTGTATGTTTATTACCCATACAACAGTATTTATTTAAAAGGGTGGTGCGGGTTTATCGTCCACGCCTTTACTTTTATTTAAATGTATGGAGCAGAATTAGTGCCCATACAAGCACATTTACTTTACCGCACATTTAATTTTATTTAAGGTATGGTGCGGGATTAACGTCCATACAACAAGCAATTTAATTTATGAATTTACTTTACCGCACATTTAATTTTATTTAAGGTATGGTGCGGGATTAACGTCCATACAACAAGCAATTTAATTTATGAATTTACTTTACCGCATATTTAATTTTATTTAAGGTATGGTGCGGGATTAACGTCCATACATCAAACAATTTAATTTATGAAATTAATTTACCGCACATTTACATTTATTTAAAAGGGTGGTGCGGGTTTATCTTCCACGCCTTTACTTTTATTTAAATGTATGGTGCGGGTTTATCGTCCATACCAGTAATTTATTTACCAGCAATTTATTTTATGGATTAAATGTGCTGTATGATGAGTTTTTACAGTATGCAGATCAGGACCAGAAGTTCCTTGATCCTCATCATGCAATTACATCAGGACTTGAAGATCCTTGATGATGATGTTAATATGAGAGCTGGCAGTCTCTCCGGTACTATATTTGTAAACATGTGATTGGACTTGAGGGTCCTTGATCCTTGACATGTAAATAAGGACCTGGGGTTCCTTAATGATGTAACAGTACCGTATTGGTTCATAATGCCGTACACATGGATGATAACTGTACTGGCAAATGTACTGTACACATGAATAGATACGTATTCATGACTTGATGAATAGTACCGGATATATGAATAGTGACGTATACATAAATATTAACCATTTTTGGGTAAACCGTCACTATATTCAAAAAGGAACCTGCAATTCCTTAAACTCATGGATGAGCAATTAAATGAGATGCCAGAAGTTCCTCAAGATATGGACAATTATGTAAGGGCTCGAAGTCCAGAAATATGTACAGAAAATTGTAAAAATGTCCATACCATGAGAATATGTGATTTTGGCCCGAAGTTCAAAATCTAAGGGGATTGAATGTCCATACCATGAGAATATGTGATTTTGGCCTGAAGTTCAAAATCTAACAGTGTTGAGAACCTGAAGTTCCAACAATTAAATGGACAACTCTTGAGGTATTATTGCAAATTATGGTACGCCACATATTTCTTTGGCATAAAAAAATGATGAATTTAATAAAGTTCGATTCTGTTATAATCGACACCTCAAGTAAGAAATATATTTTGTGAATTCCGGTTGTTAAGAATACACCGTGAAATGAATAATATCAATATAAACCTCAAATGATGAATTGAGGCTCCCCACACATTTTGATATATCTGGGCCGGAAGCACATGTATTCAAATATATGAGAAATCCCGAATTTGAGATTGTGGGTATATAGTAGTTAATGCTCTTCACTACTATATTACGATATTATCGTAGCTTTTACTCAATTCATATTTCATGTCCATTTGAAAAGGGCAAATAAATTCTGAGTTTGTGTTTAGCCCAGGCCAAAAGTTCCGGGCTCCCATACGTTGAAATATGAAATTTGGGAGAGTCGATGTGGTTATTTGAACCTATAAGGCACAAGGTTCCAAACCGTCATTTTGAAAAGACGTAAAAACCACAGGTGCAAATTTTAAGAATGTGCGCAATTATTATAACAGGAAGGGAGTTAAGTTGAAACGCAGTTGCTCCAATCAAGTTTTGCAAAGGCAATATCTATAGGAGGAAATATGGCTACAGTTTTTCAGGATCCCAATATCTTCTCGGATCCCCATATTCTCTTTTTCTTTCCCAGATTCCAAAACTTCACGTGGCCTCTGATAATGCCTGTCGGCACTTTCGGCGTTTTCAAGTATTATTTTCGTCAAAGCTGATCTTGCTTTACGGATTTCACGGAGCTACTTTTTCAAAAGTATCCCGAGAATCTCGAAATTTTCCTATGGTTAATTTGAAATTCACCGGTTCTACCTATCCATTGTATTTGTGTATAAATGTGTTACCAACGAAATTTTCTTTGCAGAAGACATCCAGTTTTCTCCATACCTAGTGATGCGATATCTACTTGTTTTTCTTATCAGTGAGCACTCAATATGCCCGAGAAGCAAGACTCTCTCTGATCATCCATTCAGGAAGCGAGACTATCCCTGATCACGTTTCCGCCACATCAGGGAACTGTGAAGGCAACCTTATGCTCTAATCTCCGGAAGTTCTTCTAGACTAGAAGAAATGAGGGCTTGTCGTTTGCTCCCACCAGCTTCCTTCCTTGATTGCTGAGCTTGTTGTCTGCTTCCACCAGCTTCCTTCCCTGATTGCTTACCTTCTCTTGCAATCAATATCACAAATTTTTTGCATTTTTTCTCTTTTTATAACTCTCTGTTCTCCATGAAGCGATCCTAACTCTGAGGGTTATTTGTTTTTGACAGAGAAAAGAGTTGTGATTTTACTCTTGCAGGATATAACTATATCATCAAGCGCTACATTTACTGGGCCGATACAAGCTTGAATGATACTTGAGAAAAGTTTCTCCCACCTAAGGATGTAAGCAATACTTGTGTTATTTTATGCTTATATACCTATTTGATATTTTATCTTGAAAGGTAACCAAATTTCCAAAAGAATGGCTTGTATGTATCCATGAATTATTAATGCAAATTTTACAGATTGTAAGTTTGATACATTGATAATACACTGCACAGATTAAAGTCCCATAAGAACAGAATATGGGTATAACAGTGATCAATATGATGCACGCCTGTTGCGTAGCAAATGATGTGGATTGAAGTCCCGAAAGGACAATCCTTTGACATGTCAATATTGATATTATGCACGCCTAATGCGTAGCAAATTATATGGGTTAAGATCCCATAATATGGGTTAAGGTCCCATAAATTAATTGACATGTATGTATTAATCTGTGGCATGCCTTCAGCATGACAGATATATGGGTTCTAAATGTTCCAACTCCATAAATGGAGATTTTCCACGCCCTATGTAAAATAACGCTCCATTGGAGGTTATAATCCACATTCTCACATAATAAAAGCCCCCTGAAGTGGCTTGGGTACCCAAAAGCAAAGAAATGCTTATAATTGATGCATGCGCATGCAAATGAGAATGATGGGATCATGAATTGATGAATGACAATTTTTGATCATGAATTGATGAATGACAATTTTTGGTTTTGGAGTAGCTACTCAAATCATCAATGAGCTGTGTTGATTGGAACCACGTTCAATTATTAAATGTCGACAATATTATTGGCCAAAATGGAACGAGGTAATTCCATTATAGATAAGAATGAACGTGAAAGAACAAACCCACAGTACGAACCCCAAAAGATGTTAATACTGAAATTTAAACTTGGGTGTTCGGAATAAAAGGGAATATACCTACTTTGTATGACACACTGTTTCTGGCAGAAACAAGGAATGTTGGGTTTTCTCCATATTTACAGATTCAATTGTGCCCCCCCTTATTACACAATTACGGAGACCAACATATTATCTTTAAGGGTTATTAAATGCACGGAGCATATCGCCAGAAGCGATTTCCTAAAGATGTATAAATAGCTGGGTAAAAGCTATATAATGTGTCATAAAGTTTAATCCCTTTTAGACAAAATCCGTTGAGAGGATTGACATTGCATAAAACAAGTCCCTAAAGGACATGTGCTTCAAGCACAAAATTTGTACTCAATATTAATATGCATAAATTACCTCAGTGAGTACATTGATTATAATGTGATTGCAACACATTAAAGCTTCTGCAGAATTCACGAAATATTTGTCTCGATCGAGCATTATGCCAACGAGATTCTTGCTTATACTAAGAAAGTATTGAAGCATTTTTATGAGGATTATCCGTTGGTCCTTAAATGGTTTTTTTTCGGGAAGTATACTAGAGCAGATAGAGCTCAGCTCCATCACCACCACTTTGGGATGGCTAGTCATAAATTTTTCAGGGGGAGATATTCATCAGGGGGAGCGTGGTTTTCATAAAGACCTCCATACACTGTACTCTTTTTCCTTCATCCAGGTTTTTATCCCACTGGGTTTTTCCTGGTAAGGTTTTAACGAGGCAGTGTCGCTCAAGATTGACTCACAGAAGCAGTGTCAACTACGATATTCAGAAAGCTGATCAACAGTATGACTTAAAGATATTTTGCCTAGCATCAGGGGGAGCGCGCTATCAATAAAGATCTTCAAACACTATACTCTTTTTCCTTCGTCCAGGTTTTTATCCCACTGGGTTTTTCCTGGCAAGGTTTTAACGAGGCAGTGTCGCATGCGCGTCAATATACATAGAATTTTATGTTACACATGATTATGTACTCTTTTTCCCTTTGACCAGTTTTTGTCCCACTGAATTTTTACATCAAGGTTTTTAACGAGACATATTCCGTATCATTTGTGGTCTCCAAGGGGGAGTGTTGTAAATTATGCAGGTGGAGCCCACATGTTGGAAGGCTTTGCCTACAAAAGGATTCACACCCTTCCTTTGTAAATGCACAATGAGAATACACACAGATAGAAATAAGAGAATAAAGAAACTCAGTTTCTCTACTTTCTCTCTCTCTCAATTTCCTCTCCAATTACTCTAGATTTATAACATATATAAATTTGTTGTCACCTCATAATTTTAGCTCGAGAATTAATGTCAAACTTGACTTACTTTAAACAGTAAACACGAAGCGATAACAAATCATGTTAACATTTCTACTTTTCTTCATGTTAATGTTTGTATTGTATATCAACATCACCTACAACATTTTAAAAGAGTTACAATCGACGGAAAACGACATAATCATCATTCCTCTATAAAATCAATTTCTATTGTAATGTAGTGGTTGGTGCCCATGGCTGATAATCAAATGTTCCATCGGAATTAACATTCTTATCTCCTTAAAACAGTTATAATACTTAATGTCGGTTCATTAATTTAGTTGTCGTATCCTCATAATGCCTCTTTATTATACAAAATCTTTCCAAAATTTAAAAATGATCTGGCGGTTGGTCGGCACGCAATCAGACGGTGCCAGCGGCTCATAGGGTCCCATGCGCATAGGGTTGGCGCCGGCAGTATTGGACCTTCTTGCATAGCCTGGTATATTTCTAAGCCCTATATATAAAGTTGATGCTCAGAGAATGTGAAGAGCATCCACTAAACTCAAACTAGTTTTTGGTTCTCTTTCTTTTGATTTTCAAGTGGGCAAAAATGGTGAAGTTGGCTTTTGGTAGCTTTGGTGACTCGTTTAGTGTTGGCTCCCTCAAGTCCTATCTAGCTGAGTTCATTGCCACCCTTCTTTTTGTGTTTGCTGGTGTTGGATCTGCCATTGCTTACGGTAATCAAGCTTTAAGTATAAGTAATTACGCAAGATGAAGAGTGTCGAAATCAACCTCACACTTGCACTTCCTTACAAGTGTGCGCGAAGAACGCTTTTTATTTTATTTTTTTATTTTATAGATTTACTTATGAAATTACTTACGTAAATCAGTTGAATAAAAAGATGTCATGAGTTACAGGTACAAAGAGCAACTTGCCAAGTAAATGCTTATATTGCAAGACTATAAATCTGAATCATGACAGTCACGCACAAAAGAATAAAATGGCATAGACTAATATGATTATTACTTAATAGTGTAATTAATTAAAAATTTGTTTCATACATGATATGGTGGAATTTTTATGCAAATAATTCAATGACTATTTGTATGCAGGTAAGCTGACATCAGCAGCCTTGGACCCTGCGGGACTGGTAGCGGTGGCCATAGCCCATGCATTTGCACTGTTTGTGGGGGTCTCTATTGCTGCAAACATCTCAGGTGGCCATTTGAACCCAGCTGTCACACTTGGATTGGCCATTGGAGGCAACATCACCATCCTCACTGGCATATTCTACTGGATTGCCCAACTCTTGGGCTCCATCGTTGCCAGCTTTCTCCTCAAGTTTGTCACTCAATTGGTATATTTCTTAGATAATCACATGACAATTTACCCAAAGACAACGACCATAATAAAACTCAATCAAATTGGGCCAAATTAAGTTTATTTTATTGTATAAACTAAGTAACATATTCATATTGACAATCCGATAATATAACATGTTAAATTCCAGTTTCGATATCTCTTAAATTCAGTTTTCTGATTTGGATTTTATGGCTTTGGATTTGGCAGGATGTGCCAACCCATACACTTGCCTCAGGGGTAGGTGCAATTGAGGGAGTGGTATTTGAGATCATCATAACCTTTGCTCTGGTCTACACTGTCTATGCCACAGCTGCTGACCCCAAGAAGGGTTCACTGGGAATCATAGCACCCATTGCAATTGGGTTCATTGTTGGGGCCAACATTCTTGCCGCCGGCCCATTCAGCGGTGGCTCGATGAACCCCGCCCGGTCGTTTGGCCCAGCTGTTGCCAGCGGAGACTTCACCGACAACTGGATCTACTGGGTCGGCCCACTAATTGGTGGTGGGCTGGCCGGGCTCGTCTATGGTGACATTTTCATTGGGTCCTATAGCCCAGTCCCCGCAGCTGAAGATTATGCTTAATTTGATATGCTTATGCTTTGGGGTTTCTCTTCTTGCTTGCTTTGTTATTGTTTTTGTTGGCTTTATTGTTGCTTTTGGGTTGAGTACCTACGATTGCACTTATCAATTCCATGAAGAAAAAGAAAAAAAAAAGTACTCTGAGCCGTGAATAAGAATTGTACATATACTAAATCAAATGAGTTTTGTGAATTGTGGTGCATCATTTTACGGTTTTACCGCATTTCACATAGTTTTTTAGGGAAAAACTTTAAACTCCTAATCTAGAAATCTCTAATATGGTCACTATAATTTAAATGTCCCAATTACTTTTCGAGTAAGTCCAAATATTTAAAGAAAAGTTTTTTTTTTTTTTTGGTTGATTTGAAAATAGTAGAAAACGAGAGTTCAATTCTTTACGTATAAAGATAATAGAAAGCTCCACCGTTTGTTTCTAAATTTTTTTTATACAAACGATAATAAGAATGTGTGGAATCTAATTTAAAACCTAGTACATGAATAAATGTTCTTAACGACTTTAACCAAAGCCAATTTCTCCGCCATTTAAAGTTATAAACCTACCAATATTGAATTTCAACTTATGCTTAACCCAGAAAAAAGAATTTCTCACCACAACTGTTTGTATGTCTCTATCTTTGGCGGGTGTGGGTCCAAAATTTGAACAGATATATTAAAGTTGAGGAGGGCACTATACCATCCCTGCTTTATTTGATGCAAAGTGCTGTACTTTTTATGTAATGAGAGGATAAATAGCACTACAACTTAGAACGATAGGTTTTAGTCTTCTCTGCTTCCTTTTCCACTCTTTTTCTAAGATGTGGACATCGATCTCTTCTGTAGTGTGTAAAGTTAAACCTAATTTGGTGATAAGTCAAGGAGGTTGTAGTGGAAGGTGACAGGACAGCCCATTTTTATTCCTTTTGCTTTCTCAGTGTTTCTGTTTCCATATCAATTTTATGCATTTTGGTTTTACTTTTTATATCAAAATGTCATTGGTTAATCAAATCAATATTCGAACAAGAATGTTATTTGTCTTTATTTTTTGAGAATTGCCTCGAACAAGATTGTTAAACATAGTGAATTATGTTGCACGTGCGGGATTAATGTGAACCGCTGATGCATTTGAGTTTCATAATATATCAATAATTTGTTATTGTCTTAGATATAACCAACTGAATAAGTGATGCTAATATTTCTCTAAATACATCTATTCATGCGTATATGAGCAAAGGCGAGGTATATTAATTAAGATATGTCTACAAATTTATTGATAAAAATTTCTATATTCTATAATCAATTTTCGATATCATTGTGAAAACTCAATGTATTAGTCCGATTATGCATATAGAAATTTTTTAAAATTTAAAATTAAAATTTTGGGTCACTTTTATGAGTTTCATTTCAACTTTTCTCTCACCAGAAAGACTTTTAAAACTAGTCAACTTCACCCGTATGGTGTTAATGCCTAAGGTAAAGGTCCAATCAGTTTGTGTAACATGTTATACCAAATTTGGGGCGAAATTTTTAGCGAATTGGTTGAAATGATGGCTACTTGATATTATTTCCCTTTTCTAGAGTGCCTTCATTTTAGATTGGCACATTTCGGACAATACTCTCTTGGTTTATGAGATTGGGCATTTCTTGCATAACAAACGGTGAGGAAAGATAGACCTAATTAAGTAAAGCTGTTCTTGAGAAACAATATCTTATTGAAGAAAATGAACCGTGGTTTCAATTCTCAATTAGAATGGCTTGAATAAGAATAAGAGAATTCTTCGATAAAAAAATAACAAGAGAACTCTCATTCCAACAAATGTAACTTTTAGTAGACGAAGCAAAGCGAGCCAAACAATAAGCAACCCCATTACAATGGCGAGGTACATGAGAGATGCTCGCCCTTGACAATGAACATAAAAGAGCCTTAGCAAACCCGAAGGCACCACATCTTTTAGAAAACCCCAATCAACTATGTCATCACTGTCATACATAAAAGAAAGGAGAAGAATATAAGAGGGAACATATACAGGATACCTTAATGATAATTGATATGTGCCATCCCACAAAATTTCAAAATTTGATAGATTTTGGAATCTTTGGTAGGTAAGAACTAAGAAGTGATCACATATCCATTCAGAAGCTGAGGCTAAGACAATGAAACTAATAAAAAAGCATTGCTTTTGCTACCAAAAACATAGCTGTCAAGTGGGACATTCACTAATAAATGTGTAACATAGTTGTCAATTGTGGCACATGTTTTTGTTGGATATCCAAATCCAACCCATACTTCAATATATTAGGTGTCTTGGATGGCAAAGATAGAGCTAATAAGTGATCTATGTCCTCAGCTGAGACATTTGGTATGTGCACAGCAGCCTACCTTGACCATGATGACCAAATCGTCGCGTTATTCTCTCCTCACAAACAAGAAGTAATGCAAGTGATCACCTTACCCTTGGCATCCTGCATAACAAAATCTGCAATGTCGTCATTAGGAAGTACTAAGCTCAATACTACGAACTTTCATGGTACTTTAAAGAATGATACGTTGATTCTTTCATTAATTTGACGCTTAATTATTGTGGTTCCTCTTTAAAGTATGGACATATCTCATGTTATTCTCGAAAGTTACAGTAATCTACTTTATCTTTAAGATTGGACGATTATTTCAAAAGTCATGAAATGTTATGCCTTGCGTGAAGGGCTTCAATAGATTTTTCAGTTTGGATACCTAAAGTTCAAGTTAAATGAGACTCTCAACTTTTATTAAAGCAACAAACTTAACCCTGCGTGGCACGCACGCACATTCCTTGTTGGCCATATTTGCCAAAATGTCTAGCACAAGACTATTTTGACATCTGCTCTATTGTTAAACTTGGGCGAATGTTCACCAACTATTATTTCCGCCTTTGTTAAACTTGTTCTATTTGCCAAAATGATGATAAAGTTATTCTAAATGTTAGAAGAGATTTCATGTTCAAATCCTTCATTTTTCGTCCTCGAACGCGGTTTTATTTACTTTTATTCAGAGTCTAATACAGTGTGCTAAATAAGTCCTTACTCCTTTCTATTTTCTAAAATCATAAAAAAGAAAAAGAAAGAAAAAAGAAATTGATCTGAACCAGTCAAACAAACACTCAACGCGTGGCCCGCAAAAGGCAGCATAGGGAAAATTCTAGGACCAGGAAGAAGGAAGAAGGAAGGGAATATGAGAGATAAAAAAGAAACGCCCTGCCTCCCAAACCGTCCCCACCGTCCAGTCAACCTTCATGCATGGCTATTGGCCACGGCTGATCCACCACAGAAAAGAAAAAAAAACACAACTTTCGTCCTTTCCTCTAACCTTAACACATTAACATTCATAGTCTAATCCATCCCTTATGGGCTGTTAATCATATTTATGGGTTCTTAATGATATTTATAGGCTCTGGTGCTTTTCTGTACGTGCGTTAAGAAACCATTCCCCCACTTATCCAGGATTGTGTTTTGTCCCCAGTTTGTGTTTCCAAGTTTTCGAGTTTCGTGAATCCTAATTTCATAATTTTCATTTCTTTGTTTTTGGTTCGTAATCCTTTGTTTTTTGTTTTTTTTAATGTAAGCCCGACCCGAATTCATGGGAGCTCAAAGCACTAGGTTCCTGTATGTGTTCGTGTAACATATTCTGTCTCTCACTGTTTCTGTGTGTGGCTGGCTGGCTCTCCTTAATGTGTATATATATAAAGAATTTTGTTGGCCAAGAAGAAATGGGTTGATTTGTTCTTTGCATAGAGCTCTCAAGATTGGAAAATTTGGAAGGTTAGCAATCAATCTCTTTCTAATTCTCACTTGGGGTTTTTCATTTTTTATGAAGCCTCCATTTCCAAAATCCAAGCCCATTTTACAAAATTCCCAATTGGGTTTTTGTTGTTAATTGTTTCCCAACAGTCTTTTTCTACTACATATGAGAGAGAGCGGTGCTTTATAATATATATATATATATATATATATTTTTTTTTTTTTTGGGTATGTGGAAGTTTCCAAACTCTGCCGGTACTTTATAATATTTAAGTATGTGTTTTTGGCATTTGGAAGTATTTTGCTTTGTAAAGCAGAACTTGAAAAGTAGTTTTGCTTCAAGAAGGAAGAGGGTGTATGCTTCCAAATTCAATACAAAACTAACCCTCATTTTTTGGTAATCTGAAGTAGATTTTAGTGTTGCTTTTGTTACACCAGTCTCCATTGCAGTTCACTGACTTTCTTTTGTTTTGGCAGAACAACCAAAACCAATTTGGTAGAAACTTTTTTGTTCTGTTTTTAATGATATCTTAAGTATTTCTACTGTAGTATATGCTAACTTTTACCTTCATTGATATCCACAGGAACAGGCCAAAGCCATCAATTGTGGAAATTTTGATAGGACCTAAAGGCATATATAACTGACCACCACCAATGATCACAAAGAAGAAAGAAGAAAAGCTTTTCTGATTAATTAGTTAGAACATTTGAAAAAACTGTCTGTAGAAAGACACAACTTGAAATTAAGAAATGGAAAGTGGTTATTTTTCAGCTTGGAAGACTGCTGGTTCTTTGCATGGGCTACAACATGTAGAGGAAGCTGAGGAGATGAAAATAGTGCCCACCTTGCCTGCAATCCCTCAGCCACAAACACCACAGGAGCCTATGGAGTTTTTGTCAAGGTCATGGAGTCTTTCTGCTTCAGAAATCTCAAAGGCTCTTGCTCAAAAGCAGAAGCAATTTTCTCTTGAAAAAAGCCCTGACAAATTCCCAGAAGCAACTGACGTGCCACAACTGGTAAGCTAGTCTCCCTTAACTCCAATGAATATATGCATGTGCAGTATTTTCCTAATTTGGTCCTACAATATATTGAATTTTGTTCCCCTTTCTTCAAGGCTTGCTATTGAATTGCCTAAGTATTCATGAAATGAAACTAAGGAGTGGGATAGCTTTTAGATAATGAATTTTGTGCTTATGCTACTTGAAAATAAGTATTTCTTGATACCTTTGTCCTCCACCATAACATTCCATCAATGGTTGTAAGTCTGGATTTCAGGTTCAGTTCTGTTTTCTAATTGTTCTGATTCTTTCTTGCAGACAGGAAAGATTGTAAAGTCTGTTAATAATCGGAGAACGAAGTCAATGGGCAAATGGTTCCACCATAAGGAGTTCACTAGTAGCACAGTGAAGAAGAAAGATAAGGAAAGGGTAGAAAGAGCACGAGTGCATTCTGCTGTCTCCATTGCAGGAGTTGCTGCAGCCTTGGCAGCTGTAACTGCAGCAGAAAACTCCAGTGGTTCTGGCTCAAAAACGACCATGGCTTTGGCTTTGGCTACAGAGTTGCTGGCATCACATTGCATTGAAATGGCTGAATTAGCCGGAGCTAATCATGACCGTGTGGCATCTGCTGTTAGATCAGCAGTGGACATTCAAAGTCCTGGTGACCTTATGACTCTTACAGCAGCAGCTGCTACAGGTACTTGCTCATATTTAAAAGTAAACAAAATTAAGCAAAAATTTCAGCTTTCAAATGAAAAGATTCAGAGAATTTGTGAAGAATCATCATAATATGCACAGAAATTTACCAAGTAATGAATTTCTTGTCTTGCTTGTTCACCTTTTGCCAATGAGTGACAGTGCATACATATATCAAAAACACATTGACACGCTCGTCTTCCTGTTGTTTTAAGCCATTGATCATTAAGTAATACAAAGTATTTCTTTAGCTTTGCGAGGAGAATCGGCTTTGAAATCAAGGTTACCGAAAGAAGCAAGAAAGAATGCTGCTATTAGTCCCTATGATCGGGGAATGGCTGAAATTCCTTCAGCTGGTGCTTTTTATAGTCAAGTAGAGGAGCAGGATCCTCCCTGTGCTGGAGAACTACTGCAACTTACAGGAAAAGGTAACTTAATATAACAAGTACAGGATTCATTCATCTATATTAACTATGTGAGAGACCCCGTATGATATAAACAGATTGCATTGCCTACCACATGGCTTCTAGTAAGGACACAAACTTTGTAATTTCATAAGTTCCGTTGACATTGGAAAGTTTTGTACAGAAATCCAAAACATTAAGTACCAGAAGCTTTAATTCTTGCAGTTCGTAGAAGTTTACGTTAATTAATTCCTCTGTGCTTGTAAACTTGATGTTGCTTCTTTTGAGTCATGAATTCAGTTAAACCTGGAAGTGTCAAATGGACTTAACTAATTCATATGGTTTTGATGAAATTGGTGTATACAGGTGTTTTACAATGGAAACGTGTCTCTGTCTATATCAACAATAAATCTCAGGTAAATAAATTTAGTCGAAGGAATGATCAGGAGAAAGCGTTGGATAGAAAAATTGAGTTTCTGACTTTTATCTTTGTCTTTTCAGGTTATAGTTAAACTCAAGCGTAAACATGTTGGAGGAGCATTCTCCAAGAAAAATAAAAGTAAGCTGATTGACTTTTTTTAACAAATTGTGTGTTCTATTTACACTACTATTCTGTCTTCATTCCTCTCTGATTTTGGAAGCTAGTCAGCACTGTTCTTAGAAATTTTGTTGACCGATATATTTTTTAGCAAGCATTTCTCATCTCTGAATGTACATGTGTTAGGTGTTGTTTATGGAGTCTGTGATGAGACTTCTGCTTGGCCATATAAGAAAGAAAGGGAAATTTCAGAAGAGGTCTATTTCGGGCTCAAAACTGGACAGGGTCTACTAGAGTTCAAGTGCAAGAACAAGGTTCATAAGCAGAAATGGGTTGATGGGATCAAAAATCTTCTTCGTCGAGTCAACTACTTTGAAGAAACTGAGCACTCTCTGGGATTTTTAAATATCAGTAATAGTATATGAGTCACTTCAGCACTTGTGTATATGTAGTCCAAGCATAGGACAGATAAGACCTTTGATAATGCAAATGCAATATACTTCTATTACAAGTAAGAAGATTTATACAAGGGATCAAAGACATTAGGGAACGATACGATTTTCTGTTCTTATACGCTACAAGATATGCGAATTTCGTGGTCACATATGAATGCTTGTGCATAGTGCCATGAGAAGTTTTGTGTGTGTTCTATGAAAGTCAGATTCCAAACTCAGATTTTGTATTAGCCAGAAACTTTATTTCATGTCTACGATAAAGTAACATCAGTTGGGACGAGTTTGAAAGATACTTTCTCAACCAGTATTTTCCTACCGCTTTTAAACAAACTAAGATCTAGGAATTGTTCACCCTTGAACAAGGCAAGATGACGGATAGCAAAGTTCACTGACCTAGTACGCTTTGCACCTACCTTAATGGCGGACGAAGAAATGAAGTCGACGAGGTTTCGACAAGGCCTCGGGGACGATATTTGCCGACATGTGACAGCTCAAGGAGATCAAACATACCAAGAGATGGTGAATAATGCACATGTGCTGGAGTAAGACTATCTCTTAAGCCAGAGAAGAAACCTACACCCGGGGAGAGTTGAGGATCGAAGAAGAAACAATTCCAAGAAAATGTGCTTTGGGGAAAAGAAAGATGAAGGTTCTAGTAGCAAGGAACCAACTCCAAAGAAGAACCGTGCCACTACCTGCAATGCGTGTGGCGAAGAAGGCCACATTAGACCTAACTGTCCACATCGGAATCAAGCTGGTGGAAGAAATGCACCACGACAACAGTCGCTGAGAAACGTCACCGGAAACCAGGCTGCTCCGCCTGCTCAATAAGCACCACCAAGAGGAAACCAGACAGGACCAAGTAGGAGACCTGAAAATCCACAACCAGGAAGGAATGGAGGACGAGTGTTCGTCGTGGCAGGAAGGCAGGGACAAAGAAGAAGGAATTGCTCTTGACAGTACGATTATTTTATCCAACACTCAAATTAAGCTTTTGGTTGACGCTGGTGCATCATATTCCTTTATTTCTGTGTGGTCAGCCAAAATTTTAGGACTAACCAGTAAGATGTTGGATAGAATATTAGTATTAACTGTTCCTTTGGGTGGAAATGCTAATGTGGATTCCATTTACCTCTTAAAACAAGCCCAACCTCAAAAGACAGTTAATGCTAATATTCTATCCAATCAGTCTATGCAACACTTTGTACAAGATTTTGTCCAAGCTACTTGCCAACCGGTTAAAGTCTCTCATGCCTCACCTTGTTTCTGATTCCCAAAATGCCTTCTTGGCTGACCGTCAGATTCATGATAATGTGATTGTAGCTCATGAAGCCTTTCATTATCTTAAGCTCAAGAGAGCGGGTCACAAGTATGAAGTGGGAATTAAAATTGACATGAACGAGGCTTATGATAGGGTGGAGTGGGATTTTCTTGAAGCTCTATTACAAAAGCTTGGTTTCCAGACAGGATGGATCAGATTGGTTATGTTGTGTATTAGAACCGTCTCTTTCTCTGTCTTAGTGAATAGTCAACCTGGTTCATCCTTCTTGCCATCAAGAGGGTTAAGACAAGGTGATCCCCTGTCGCCTTACCTCTTCCTTTTGGTGTGCGAAGCGCTTTCATGTAATCTGACCAAGCTGGTGCAAGATGGTGTCATTAATGGTATTCGAGTATCTAGGCGAGCTCCAATTCTGTCTCATCTCTTCTTTGCAGATGACTCACTATGTTTTGTTAAAGCTGAGGAAGAAAACTGCTCTAGATTAAAGGGTCTAATAGATGATTACTGTCTCGCATCTGGTCAGTTAATTAATTATGAGAAATCTAGTCTTATGTTCAGTGCTAACACTCCTGAGGATGTCAAGGCGAATATAAGCTCGATTATGGGTATTAGAGGGATTGATAACTCTGGTATTTATTTGGGCATTCTAATGACTTGGGGACGGTCCAAGAAAGTGGCGTTAGCCTATATCCGCGAGTGTGTGGCGAAGAAGATAATGGGGTGGAAACAAGGCACATTATCAATGACGGGAAAGGAAGTTTTGATCAAGGCCATTGCCACTGCTGTCCCAGCTTATCCTATGATGTGTTTTAAATTCCCCAAGGTGGTATGCAATGAGATCAGTATTGATATTGCGAAATTCTGGTGGGGAAAATCAGAAGGCGGCAACGACATACACTGGAAATCTTGGAAGGCTTTGTGTTTGGCCAAAGGAGATGGGGGTCTTGGCTTTAGAGACCTTGCGAAATTTAATCTGGCTCTTCTTGCCAAACAGAGTTGGAGAATCATCTCTACTCCTAATGCCTTATGGGTTTGAATTCTAAAAGCGAGGTACTATCCTGATTGTGAGTTTAAGGATGCTGTTTTGGGCCACAGACCATCTTGGATCTGGACGAGTATTCTAGAGGGAAGAGACGCTTTAATGGGTAGGGCCAGAGATCAAATCATGAATGGTGCAAATACAAATATTTGGGGTGACAATTGGATTCCTGATAATGGCATTATTACACCAATCAGTCACGTCCCTTCTAATGCTCCACAAATGGTTTCAGATATTATCAATATGCAGAATCGAACTTGGAGTTTGGACAGGGTGGGTAGTTATCTGAGTTGGGAAACTCAAAAGTAGATTCTTGCCATCCCCATCGGTTTTTCGGGTCAGCGGGATAAGCTTGTTTGGCCCTGGACTTCGAACGGTCTATATTCAGTAAAATCCGAATATCACTGTTTACAGTCGGGTCACCGTTACTTAGCATCTGGGAGTTCGCATTCTTCTCATTTCATCTCAAATCGAATATGGAAAGTTGTTTGGAGTGTTCGCACCCTGCCTAAGATTTGCATGTTCTTATGGAGACGTATGTCCAACACTATTCCAACGCGGGTTAATTTATTCAGGAGGAAAATTGCTGCCTCTCCTATGTGCGGCCTCTGCGATCAATACGAAGAATCCATCGAACACGCTCTATTTCTTTGCCCCTGGGCTCAAGCTGTGTGGTTTGGATCTCCAATGACGTTAAGAATTGATACTCAAAGCTTTAGCACTCTGGATGTCTGGCTGAATAATATTCTGGACTTGAGAACATAATCAAAAATGGAAAAGCATGATCTGCTCACTATGCTAAGCATCTTTCTTTGGGAAATATGGAAGACCAGATGCAAAGCTATCATGGAAGGTTGTAGAATTGATCCATGCAAAGTGGTTGAAACAACAGGTAAGGCAAAGGTGGAATTTCAGAAAGTGTGGCAAGGTAATGCAAATAGTGTAACGAGCCGTTCCCCTTCAATTGGCGAGGTCTGCTCGTGGGAGCCGCCGCCAATGGGTTTTGTTAAAGTTAATATTGATGGGAGTTGGCAAAGCAATGGTAGAAAAGTTGGTGTTGGAGTCGTTATTCGAAATTCAGTTGGGGAGTTTCTAGGAGGCTTGGCTGCATCACGAGTGGGTCACTCTGCTCTTGAGGTGGAGGCTGAAGCAGCTGTCATGGGGTTGGAGCTTGCGGCCAATCTTGGCTATAGTGATGTCTACGTGGAATCTGACTCAAAGACCCTTGTGGACGGGATCAATGAGGATATAAGGAACCGTGCTTGGACTATCAGGCCTTCTATTGAGGTTATCTAGCATAGAGCTGATCAGCTCAGAAGTGTTTTTTGGCATTGGGTTCAAAGGAGTTCAAATCGAGCAGCTCATGAGGCTGCAGCGATAGGTTGCCGAGCAGTGGAGCTGGAAAGCTAGGTTACTCAACCACTGTCGTCTCTCTTACATGTTTTGGTGTTTGATGGTCTTCTAGGTCCTCTTTAATTTTTGTTTTTAGAGTTGGAGTTTTCCTTCTTTTGCTGGATTGTAGCGATTCAGATGAAGGAGATTCTGTAGTTGTCTCAGTTTCTGCTTTCTGTGTATTTCCTTGCAGTTGCCTTTTGGCTTGGAGTCCAATTCATGGTTGACCAAAAAAAAAAAAAAACCTCAAAACCTCATAAAAATAGCCAAAACACTCAATAAGGCATCAAAGTAATTTAATAATCAAAATTAAATTCAATAAGGCAAGTTGTCATTTTTTGAGGTTCTTTTTGGGTTTGTTTATAGAAATGAAATGGTGTAGGGTTTATCTATATTATTAGTAGGGGTGGGCACGGTTCGGGTTGGACCGATTTTTGCCTCACATTAGAATCGATCCAGTACTATTCATTCGATTTGGTTCGGTTCGATTTTAATAAAAAATTTCAAAAATTATCTGGTTCGAGTTGAACGGGTTCCGATTCCGGTTCAATTTTGAACCGAATTATAAAAATTATTATTTTTAAATTATTTTTTAATACAATTCTCAACTGAAATATTATTATTTTTACTTGAAAATTAACAAATTATTCAATTTCATATAAAAATAAATATTAAAGTTATGAAATTAAAAATATAGCATTAAATATAAATATATATTAAAATGATATATATTTTTTAATTTGACCGTTCGGTTTGACCCGGTCCGATTTTTGAAGACATGGAACCGAATCCAAAATCGGTATGGTTTGGTTTTTGACTAGTTGTTGACTTTTTGGTCAACTCGATTTTTTTCCGGTGCGATTTGGCTCGAATTTCCTGTTCATCGGTTCGAGTGCCCACCCCTAATTATTAGTGCTACGAATGGGTATATGACTAAATATTTCTTTAAAAACCCAAAATTTTCTTCTCTCTCCCTCACGAATCTGCCTCTCTCTCCTCCTTCATGAGCAGCCAACTAGAGATGGAGATATCTCGGCCGTCCGGCCACCAAAAATAGTGCCACAACTTGCAAACTCTTCACCTCTTTCTCCTCTTTCCATACATACCCATATCTAGCCTTGATTCCAAGTGATTAAATTAGAAATTCGAGCCAAAATGAAGCCGAAAACAAGCTGTTTCGAAACCGAAACTTTCGAGGGTTTTTCCGACCAACTCCGGCCACCTCCGACCGTGCTATCACATCCAAACCACTCCCAATAGAAGCAAGCATATCAGCAGCAACGTTGCATTCCCTGAAGGCATGTTCAATGCGACACAGCCCACCCGTCATGAGGGCTTTACAACAAGAGATAAGGCTAAAGAGGAGTCACGGATCACAACTAGAAGCATTCACCAACACAACAACCAATTGAGAGTCGGATTCCACAATCAATGGAAAATAGTTGGAATTGCTAGCAAGCCTCAAACCATAAAGAATGGCCCACACTTCCGCCTCTAACACAGAACCAAGCCCAATATTAGCAGAAAATCCACCACACCAGTCACCATTAGAATTTCTCATTAACTAAAGTGAAAACTAACGGGAGTGGGAATGAGAGAGAGGATGAGAGAGGAGGATAGGAGGGAGGAGAAATAACAAAAGTGAAAACAATAACTAAAAAATGAAATCTATTTGAAATTGTTTTCACTTTTATTACTCCGCCCCTCCCATCTTCCTTCTCAATACTATCTCCAATCTCAATCTCACACTTCCATCCTCCATCTTTTTCCTCTATACTCTAGCACAAAAAATGAAAACTAAAATTGAAATTGAAATGGTTATCAAGTGTGTCCTTAGAATTTAAAAAAAGAAACATGTAGACCAATAACTAAAAGAGAAACAGAGAGGGAGAGGGAGAGAGGGGGGCCTAGGTTGATGCTTGGATTGGGAGGAGACAGAGAAAGAGGGTGGTGATTACAGCACATGGTGGTTGGGCTGGTGGCTACGATAGGGGAGGGGGTTGGGTGTGTACTGGACAAAACATAGAGGACGACATTGATCGCCAAAAACAAAAATGATTAAAATTAAGTATTTCGCAGATTTCAAGGACTATTTGTGATAAAAACCCTGACAAGATTAGGTACATTATTATTGAGCACACAAAAACAAAAAAAATATGGGAAACCAGGTTGAGCCAAAAACATTCAGAAACCAACTTTGTTAAACCAGGTAAAAAGATGTACTCAAAGACGTTAAACATCATATATAGGATTTAGAAGCAAAATTTTGAGGCATCAAGCTTCTGCAGGACTCCATACATCACATGGACAAAAGAAGAAAACCTCCAGAAGCATACCAAACAATTGTCCCTGCATACAAGAAGTTCAGAAATCCAACCATTTGGTGAAGTAGACACAAGTCCTTGGGGAAATAATACCATCTGGTGTACATTGACTTATCCGTGGACAAACCCCACATGGAATGGAAGCCATGGCCCCTACTTTGGGTTCCCGTTTGCTACCTCCCTTGCTTGTGGATTTATAGCAAACTTTCCCAACTGGAAACGAACCAAACTCCCCCATCCCAGTGCTCTTCACTTCCGTGACCCGTTTGTCCAAAACCAAAACCCTCAAAATCTCCTCAATTTGCTGTTTTGTGAACGAAGTTTTGAATATTCCGCTCTTTTTAACTTCATCTGAAATTCCCTCCAAGGTAGCAACCTTGAGCTGATATATGATCTTTGCAAACCCATCTTTTACACAGGATATGTAATATTTATCGAGGGTCCCATTAGAATACCAATCCCCGCCAGTTAACTCCTTGGAGGGCTCAAACTCTGCAGCCATATAATGCTTTCTCCCCTTGCTTTGGACATTCACAACCTCTTTTATCAGGTTCTTGGCTTGGAGTGATTTTATGGATTTGCCAACCAGATTGTCGGGGAGGTTCGCTTCTTTCTTCATGTCTCGTGTCCAAATTCCCATATCTTGCTTGCTTCGGATTACACTATATACGATTTTCTCATGCTCTGTCAAAGACTCCGACGGAGAACTAGAGTCTGGCTGTTTCCGTTTGAGTGCTGAAGGTCTGCTCATCTTATGATCCTGTCGAGGGGTAAAGAAAACAACAGAAGAAACTTTATTGACGCTTACATCACAAAGCTCTATGACTTGTTTCTTTTCTGAGGTGTTAACAAATTAAATCATTACTTTCTATGGGATAAGATACAACAAACATAAAATCTGAAAATGTATTCACTTAAATTAGAAAGACTATTTTTGGTGGCAGAGAAACAGGAAAAGAAAGCAAACAAAAACACTCAAACAAGTTAATATCCTTCTGATTATAGCCGTGCAGAGCTTGGATGGTCTCTCCCAGCTGCTTGAAAGAAAGCTTTCGTCAAGGAAGATATGTGGGTGAGTTGAATTGACTATTGTTTTGTTGTACTATTAGTAACACCTTAAGCATTTTTTTTTTCCCATTGATGGATTTCTTTTTTTCAGATGAATCATCTTACATATTAGATGATAGAGAATATGCGCTCAAATATAGAACTGAGTTAAGAGGTGCAGTTCTCAGAGCGAAAGCAAGTCCCCAAGGCTTGCTTAAAGGCTATGATGTATACATAGCAGCTCATGTTCAACCCACTGCTAGGATGTTATCTTCCATTTTCAGGTCTGTTGGAGGAAATGTAAGTTCCTCACTGAATGTAAATATTGGATAAGCATGCTTGCGATTGAAAATGTGAACATTCAACATTGTAATGGTCTAGGGGAATGACATCTTGCATTTTGTATGTCATACTTGCAAAATGAGCAAATGAAACCTACCAAACTGGCAGGATTAATATATTCATTCAAAATACATGCAAAATTACCTGAGAGATTGGCGGTGGATAGAGGCGGCCAGAGAGATTCGCCGTCGCTGATGCGGGTCTGAGAAGGTGACAGTCGCCGTCGCGATGTGGGTGAGAGCGAGAGAGAGAGAAGAGAAGAGAGGAGAGCAGAGTGACTGAGAGCGAGCGCGCGCGCGAGAGAGAGAGAGAGAGGAGATAGAGAGAGCAGGGCGACGTCGCCGCCGATTTGGTGAGGGGGAAGAGAGAGACAGAGGCCGCGCGAGTGAGAGAAGGCGAGGGATACTGAAAAAAATTATGAGAGCGCTTCTATCTAGTGCGAGCAAACCCACCATAAATTCTTCC
>NC_034013.1:8043432-8155306 GCF_000346465.2 Prunus persica | reverse complement strand
AAAAAATTAAAAAATCTAAAAATCGGAAATCTGAATTTTTTTTAAAAAAATACCAAAAAGTATGTATTTTTTCCCTATAAATACCTACCATTTTATCTACTTTCACACAAATCTCATACAATTTCTTCTCCATACAATATTTTCTACTATCCACTCACATTATTCATTTTCCACACCAATTCTCCATACAAACTCATCTCCTTCAAATATTTTTTACTCTCTACTCATATTTTCCACTTTCCACACCAATTCCATACAAACTCTTCTCCTTCCAATATTTTTTACTATCCACTCACATTTTTGTACTACTTTCCATTTGTAGAAAATAAACAAATGGCATCTTCTGTCGAAATCGGAGGCTCGTGGTCAACCCAAGAAGATATTGTGTTGTGCGAGTCTTGGGTGAACGTTAGTCATGACCCTATCACGGGCAATGAGATGAAGTTCCATCATATGTGGAGCAAAATTCATGGAGAATTTTGTCAAAGATCGGGTTCCATTCGGACCGAAATGGCTTTGTCTAGTAGATGGAAACTTCTAAACAAAGAGTTAGGAAAATGGAGAAATGCCTTGACAAAAGCGAAGGAGAACATTCGGAGCGGTCAAAATCTTTCCGATGAGGTAAAATATTTTTAATTGCCATTTTAATCAATTTAATGTAACTTTTTTTTATTGCATATTCTATTTCTTTTTGTTGCACAATGTTTATTTTATTTTTGCATTTCCTAATTGGCTTTATTTATTTACATAATCAATTTTAGTCTTGCATTTCAAAATAGTTTATAATTTCATGCATAATCTTTATTTTTATTTTTGCATTTTCAATTTGTCTATATTTATTTACATAATCAATTTTATTCTTGCATTTCAAAATAGTTTATAATTTCTTGCATTGTATATTTTTTTAATGCACTTCCAATTATTTATTTTGAATAGATCATACAAGCACAAATGTGGTTCGGTGCCATGGGGCAAGGGAAAAAAAGTTTTGTGCATTTCCAATGTTGGGAAATTGTCAAGGATTGTTCCAGATTCAAAATTATTCTTACTGCACCCCCGGTTATGTTGCATGAGACGCCGCTCCACGAATCGCCATCAACCAATTCGCCATTGGACTCCCCAATGGAAACGGAGTCACCACTCCCACGTCCGCCGAGACCTATTGGGAGAAAGGCGGCAAAGGCCAAGAGAGGGGCCACTTCGAACATTGATTGTATTCAAATATTCGAGCAAATAGCTAAGAACAACTCTCTAAGATTTGAGAGAGACTTGAGGAGAGATGAAGCGGACAAGGCACGATTGGAAGCCTTTGCAATTGAAAAGCAACATGCAAAAGAAAAAGACGACGATGACAGAGAGATGAAAATCATGGCCATGGATACGAGCCATATGTCTCCTGAAACAAAGGCCTATTGGAAACATAAACAAAGGGATGTGATGAGAAGAAAACTTTTCCATGACGACGGACCTAGCAATACGGATTGGCTAAATGATGAAAACCATTAGATTGTATTGTTGTATTTTTTTATAATTGTTGTATTTTTTTTTAAATTGTTGTATTATCCTTTAATTTGTTGTATTGTTTCTTTTTTATTCAATCAAAAAAGCATTCAATAATTGGACTATTTATTAAAAACATTTGAGCATTCCTCACAAAGATTAATTAAAAACAAACCTTCATTTATTGCAAACAACACACAAAACAAACCATACATAAAAGCATAATAATAAAAAAGACCTCGCAATAATTCCACAAAACACCACACACAAAAACAAAGCATAATTAAAAACAAAGCATAATTCCAAACAAAGCACGAATCTAGCCTTCATCCATTATGATTGCCTTTCATCTGCCACAAGTGCTCGATCAAGTCAACTTGACGTCTTTCGTGAACATATGAAGATTGCATTTCTTGATAACGATCAATCATGGGGTTGTTGAATCGACCATCCTGAAGTAACGGTTCGGGCTCCATTGGTAGTCCATTTGGTCCCATCGGCCTTTCATATATTCTTGTCAACGCCATGTTCATAGGATCGGGTTCAAACACCTCTGGAGCATCGTAGTCATACTCATCCTCCATAATCATGTTGTGGAGGATGATGCAAGTCATCATAATACTCCTCAGCACCTCCTCGTCTAGCATCCGAGCAGCACCCCTGATAATTGCCCAACGAGCTTGCAAGATACCGAAACACCTTTCCACGTCTTTCCTGTAACCTTCTTAAAAGGAAGCAAAGCTTCTTTCCTTCTCGGATTGGGAATTCGGAATTGTTTTCACGAATGTCGTCCACCTAGGATAAATTCCGTCGGCAAGGTAGTACTCACCAGAGTATACGGTATTGTTGATTTGGTATGTGACCTGAGGGGAATGACCTCGCAATACCTCGTCGAACACTGAGGATTGACCAAGGACATTGAGGTCATTTTGAGATCCGGCAACCCCGAAAAAGGCATGCCAAACCCAAGTGTCGAATGAAGCTACGGCCTCCAAAATGATACTTTTTTGGCCCTTCCAATTCCCATACTCTCCTTGCCACGCAGTAGGACAATTCTTCCACTGCCAATGCATGCAATCGATGCTTCCGATCATTCCTGGGAAACCTCGAGCCTCGCCTTTTTGTAGAAGCCTTTGCAGGTCCCTCGGAGTGGGTTTGCGAAAGTACTCCCTCGTGTATAAATTTTCCACTGCATCACAGAATCTCACCAAGCACTCTAGGATAGTAGATTTTCCCATCCTTGCAATCTCATCCACATGCTCTGCAGATGCCCCATAAGCAAGCATCCGCAAAGCAGCTGTAAGTTTTTGCTCCGGGATAAGACCCAAAACTCCAACAGCATCATGCTTTTGAATGAAGTATGTGTCGTAATTACAAATATCATGCATGATTTTTTGGAACAAATGTGGCTGCATTCTATATCTCTCTCGAAACTTATGAGCAGGATATAACGAATTTGGGATAAAGTAATCCTCCAAGAGATTCTTACCCCGAGACTCTCTGCGTCTGTCCACATTCGGGGCACGACGACGATGGTGTTGGCTTGATTGATTCATCATACACACCGCCGCTACTTCAAGCATTTCTTTCTCTTCTTCATCGGCGTCCCGATCTTCTTCCTCACGTCTACGCCGGATTTCTTCCCATTCTTTCTGTTGCCTCTCCAACACCCTCCTGAAGTTTGACATTGAGAGTATAATGTGTTTTGTAAAATCTGAGAAATGAAGGAATATATCAGAGATGGTGTGAGAGGAGTGGTGTTGATGGTGTAGTTTTATAGAGGGATTCAGAAGATAGAGATGACACGTGGCACAATTTTAGAGGGTGAAAATCTTATCTGAAATCTGAGATCACTATTTGTAAAAAAATATCTGAAAATCTTATCAGACATGGGACACGTGGCATAATTTTAGAGGGTGAAAATCTTATCTGAAATATGAGATTATAATTTTTTTAAAATATCTGAAAATCTTATCTGACATGGGACACGTGGCACAATTTTAGAGGGTGAAAATTTTATCGGAAATCTGAGATTATAATTTTTATTAATGAATATCCGAAAATTTTATCTGGAATAAGATACGTGGCAACCGAGATTCTCATCCGAAAATCTTATCCGAAAATTTAATTACAAAAGATTATCAAAATTAATGATTTAAAGTATAAAAAAATAGGAAATAAAGTACAATGAATAGGAATTGCCCTAGACTTTGCCCTTGTGGGTGGAACCACAAATGGCAAGGCTGACACTATTCACGTGAATAGTGGCAGCCCTTGCTTGCCCTTGCCTTAGACTTTGCCCTCATGGGTGGAGTTGCTCTAAAAGGTTAAGGCAAAGGCAAAGCAAGGGCTGCTACTATTCACGTGAATAGTGGCAGCCTTGCCTTTTTTGGTTCCATCCCAAAAGGCTAGGGCAATGGCAAGAAAAAAAAAAAAGAATATGCAACAAAATATAAACAATTTAGAAATTGAATTTTTTTAATAAAAATTGTTATTTATTTATAGGGAAAACATCCATAAATTTTTGGTAATTTTTTTTATTTAAAAAAAATGAATTTCATATATTTAAAAAAAATGAATTTCATATGTATTTTTTTGAATTTTTTTGCTTCCTGACATCAGCGCCTTCGGGCTGAAGCCCAAACAAGATCTGCCTTTGGGCTTGCCAGGGCTGGTGGGACCCAGTGCTTGCCCAGGCTACTTCTCCTGCGCTGGAGGTCCAAACCCCACTTGGGGGGCCTCTTGCCCTGGCAAAATGGGCTGCGGTGGAGGTGGCCTAAAGAAGAAAAGCTTTTTTGATTAATTAGAACATTTTTGTTGATAGGGAGACTAGTTTTGTTGGACGAGGGTCCTAACTCGGGTCAGGACCTGAACGTACTTCGGGCTGTTGGGTTGAATCGATCTTCCAGGATAACTTGCACACTTCAAGCAGCTAGACAATCAAAAGGGGGAAGGACCGGTATGGTACCAGCCAAATCCACTCCAATGCCTAAGTTAAAGATAGAACTGATGATCTTCTTTTGAGAATGAATGGATGGAGCTTTCTGGAGAATGGAGTTATTGCCCTAGTCTCAATGTAGGTGAAGAGTATTTATAGAGGGAGAAGGGGAGATCATATCTCCTTAAATCTAGCAAAAGGAGAGATCTTTAGCCATTCCAATCTCCTTTAATCTAGCAAAAATGGAAGACCTTTAGCCATTCCTAATGCTGGGATTAGAGAGTGGTTATGGACTCCAGTCACTATGCTGATTATCAGGGACCAAGTAGTAAGACAACACCTGGCTTGGATGTGAAACACGTTAAATGCTCTCTTTCAGCCACCATGCTGGTATTAGGTGCGTGAAGTGACTTGGTCTGACATGAATCTGGTTGGGTCAGTATACTAGCGCTTCTACTTTTCTGGTCACACGACGTCACAGTGGACTTGGGGTGGTCAACCTGGTCGGGCTGGTACATGAGAACCCCAACCTTACTTGGCCACGTGGCGTCCTCTGATAAGCTCGGTTATAAGACCTATTAACAGTACCTCGGGCGGTCAACTTGGTCGAATCGGTATATGAGTGCCCCAACCTTACTTGGCCACGTGGCATCCTCTGATAGGCTTGGCTATATGACCTATTATTGACAACTGTCTGGAGAAAGACCACAACTTGAAATTAAGAAATGGAAAGTGGTTATTTTTCAGCTTGGAAGAGTGCTGGTTCTTTGCATGGGCTACAACATGTAGTAGAGGAAGCTATGGAGATGAAAATAGTGGCAACCTTGCCTGCAATCCCTCAGCCACAAACACCACAGGAGCCTATGGAGTTTTTGTCAAGGTCATGGAGTCTTTCTGCTTCAGAAATCTCAAGGGCTCTTGCTCAAAAGCAGAAGCAAATTTTACTTGAAAAAAGTCCTGACAAATTCCCAGAAGCAACTGTTGTGCCACAACTAGTAAGCTAGTCTCCCTTAACTCCAACGAATGTAGTCATGTACAGTATGTCCCTAATTTGGTCCCCTTCATTCATGGCTTGCTATTGAATTGCCTAAGTATTCCTGAAACTAAGGAGTGGGATGGCACATTCTATCAATAGTTGTAAGTCTGAATTGCAAGTTCAGTTCTGTTTTCTAATTGTTCTGATTCTTTCTTGCAGACAGGAAAGATTATAAAGTCTGTTAATACTCGGAGAACGAAGTCTATGGGCAAATGGTTCCACCATAAGGAGTTCACTAGTAGCACAGTGAAGAAGAAAGATAAGGAACGGGTAGAAAGAGCACGAGTGCATTATGCTGTCTCCATTGCAGGAGTTGTTGCTGCCTTGGCTGCTGTAACTGACTGCAGCAGAAAACTCTAGTGGTTCTGGCTCAAAAAGGACCATGGCTTTGGCTTTGGCTACAGAGTTGCTGGCATCGCATTGCATTGAAATGGCCGTGTGGCATCTGCTGTTAGATCAGCAGTGGACATTCAAAGTCCTGGTGACCTTATGACTCTTACAGCAGCTGCTTCTTCAGGCACTTGCTCATATTTAAAAGTAAACAAAAGAAAGCAAAAATTTCAGCCTCCAAATGAAAAGATTAAGAGAATTCTTGAAGAATCATCATAATATGCACAGAAATTTACTAAGTAATGAATTTCTTGTCTTTGCTTCTTTACTTTTTGCCAATGAGTGACAGTGCATACATGTATAAAATGACATTGCTACGCAACATGGTCTTGTCTTCCAGTTGTTTTAAGCCATTGATCATTAAGTAATACAAAGTTTTCTTTAGCTTCGCGAGGAGAATCGGCTTTGAAATCAAGGTTACCGAAAGAATGCTGCCATTAGTCCCTATGATAGGGGAATGGCTGAAATTCCTTCAGCTGGTGCTAAAGATGAATAGATTGCATGCCAAAAGAAGAAAAAAGGAAAAACACAGAAGAAAATATCTCTTTTTATAGAAACAAAATAAAAGGGATGGTTCTAAATTAGACCCAACTATTTGCTTTTTTGCCTTTTAAGTTCGCGCAGTTACCCACGCAAATAAGGAGTTCAAACAAAAATCATCCCAATAAAATGACTCCTCAAAATATGATTTATGACATGCATAGAGCCAATTTCATAATCAACCTGTGGGCCCTCAATAACTATAATTTTCATTTGCGTGCCCTTAAAGGCAGAAAATATGTATTTTCAACTTTTTATAAGAATGATACAATGTACAAACAGATGCCAGCCACCTCTCCTCAGAAGTATGTTCTTTTTTCCCTCAAAATACAACAGTCTTGTTATCCTCATAAGGTAACACTCGCAGCTCACAGTACGATTTGATTGCCTTCGTAAGGCATTGTTTTTCGAGGTTCTCTGACTTCTGCACAAAACTCTGCAAGTTATCTCTGTGTGAAACTCTTGCAACCTGCATATTGAAGTTGAATGTATTGTAAACTCTATAAGCTGCTACAGTTACAATATACACATAATTGAATATCAATGCTTGGTAATAAATCTAATTTCCAGGTCCCACAGACGGGCATTGCACACAGAACACATAATCTAAAATGCAAGCATGTCTGTCTTAAACAATTTACAGAAGCCAGAAATCAGCAAGTTTGCACAAGTTCTTCAGCAGCATATACTTTTCTTTCGACCACTAAATATTAAACTCTACAAAAAATTTATACAATGCGATGCAACAACCAACAAAGCTGAGTAATGATGTTATCAGGGTATGAGATAAAATTTTATAATCATGCTTCATATTACCAGAACAGAATATTAATGAGGGATCAAGGCATTGAAAGCATTTTACTAAAAGTTTTAGGCTCACATAAGTTTGTGTTTTAGTAAGATTCTGACTATCGAGCATTTCAAAGCACTTTAACTTCTAAAAGTAAGATATATAATCTGAACTAAGACTATCCCACCACAACCCACCACGCTCTTGGTGGGTAGCAAAGTCGTGCTTTTCAATGTGATCCATGTTCTATGCAACTTGGTTCAGTTGTTTAACTTGATGTCATCATGTTCCCATCTCACACTTGCCCAGGAAAAACCAAAGCTTTCTATGAAAAAAAGTAAAAAAGGGTGTAACTTTCAAATAGCAGCAAAAATGAGAATAATCGCCACAGAAAATCAGCCTGTATGGTCAGAGATTCAGAACTGGGCAAAATTAAAAGCAGCAGTAAAAAATTTGTATTTACCATCTGTTCAATAATAGGACCAGCATCGAGTTCTTGGGTGACAAAATGACTTGTTGCACCAATAAGTTTCACCCCTGCATCAAAAGCCTGCGAACATAATCTACCAAATTAAACATGCATAGACAGTTAGGATGGAAGCATAGATATACTTAAAATGGCAACAATATGTTTTAACACATAGAAGGACAAGAAGTGTGAACCTGTTTAGATGGTTTTCCACCCTTGAATGATGGCAAAAGGCCATGATGAATGTTAATTACATCCTTTCCGTAGCTCTTCAAAAAATCGCCAGATAATAACTGTGGAAATGAAAACAATGCTTTAGTTCGTAGATACTACAATATTAATCTTTTACAACAAATCTGCAATATGTCTACTTTGTTTATTCTTTTGTTTTCTTCCTTCAAGTAGCGGACACTAATGGATTTGATAGATTTCAAGCTTACTATCCTTTTTGGTACTAAAGTTTACTATCCTTTGACTTCTAGTTCTAGAATGAAAGAACAAGAAGAAGCTTGTTCCTTCAGTCAGCACTGCAAACTTCAATTTCAACACCTTTTACCCATGGCTGTTTTAGAAAGTTAAGTGATAATTGAAATGAAATGGTGAGAACACAGAATTCTGTAACCTGATTTACCTGCATGTACCTGGCAAGAACTAAAAAATCAGTATTTTGAACCAACTCCAATATCTCCCCTTCTCTTTTGTCAGTGTTGGTTGTTTGCAGATAATGATAAGGTATACCATGTCTTTCAAGAAAGCGAGACACATGGGTGTTTGGACCTCTATCATGATTACTGGAATGAAAAGGAAAACAAGGAAGTGCAACCATGGTCAAAGTTCTGAATGAAAACCAAAATATGAACTACAATAGTGAAACTTCCAAAAACCTCACCTTATAACACAAGTTATGTCTACTGGAAGTCTGCCTTCCTGCCACTGATGTAACAAATCAACCAAACAATGATCCTGCAGCAACATAAAGACAGTTTTAATATACACAACATTAGAACTTATAAGAACATGGGTATCTAGGTGTGTACATATATAAGAACATTTGTGTGTGGTACACCTGCTTTGAGGCAAGGATACAAATCTTATACTTGGGGTCGTGATCTGGAACCCGGACAACAGATCTCATCGCAGAGTATGTTGTCAACAGCTTACGGAAATCCTCATCCATTTCCGATCTTGGCCATTTAATGGGATCGAAAATAAATTCACTGCCAAGTTGCAGACGGTTAGATTTTCAGCTGTCTCATGGTTCTATCTAATCACAGAGTTCGTACAATTCAACATATTGCATCAAACAATAGCCGGCTCTGGAAAAACTAATGTTGGATTGTTGGAAGCAACCTGTCAAATCGACATGCTCCATTTCTTTCGAAGTCATCTTTGAAAAGCTGACTCTGCATATTTTAATCTTCTTCTTCTTTGAATAAATATAATAAAATTCATTAGTTGAATCACTAGATTTTTCATCCTAACAATATTACACAGTTCCAAAAACAATCAAATGAAACTCATTCCAAGCTTTGGCACTTATAATCAATCAATCAATCCATCCAAACAAAACCAGAAAAATTCCTTATTTATTTATTTCGGTTTGCAAATGAAATCTGAGAAATTTGGCAAAAAATATCAAACAGCAAAAGCAAAAGGTACCTTCTGGAATAGAAGACGTGCTTGTTTTCGGGCACGAAGACACTGGCACCGAGTATGTTTCCACCTTTAGAAGCAATGCAATCCGAGAGCTTGGCCACAATCCCAACTGCATCCTATTTAGAAAACACACCCATTTTCGATTTTCTCATCCCCATTTGGTTCCCGAGAAAAAAAAGAAGACGAAGGAAAATGAAGCTACTGCGATGCGAGAAGAGATAAAGAGGATAGGACTTACGGGGGCATGGAAGACATGGATTCCGTAGGAGAGGATGGGAGAAGACGAAGGGTCGAGGGGCTCACCCGGAAATCTCAAGGACTTGAAGGACCTCTTTGCAAATCCAAAAAGCTTGGGGAGGCTTGGAGAGGCTCTTTGGACAAGGCTCATTTCTATCGCTCGCTCTATCTATCTGCAAATGCAAATGGTGGCGCGCTTGGCCTTCACCTCCACAAATACGTCGTCCAGTTAGGTGTCGTTTGGTTTGCAACCGAGTCATAAGTCAGTGACTTACCCACTGCCACTTGCCAAAAAAAAAGGAAATTAACTAATATTTTTGTTTTTTCCAAAAAAATAGAGACTACAATAGTCCTCTTCCACACCTCTCTTCGATCACCACTTGAGCTAACACCAATCGCTTGCGATCTTTGATCACATAGTAAAGAGCATTAATCCATTATCCATACACCCGTAGTCTTTTGTTAATTTCCTCTTCTTTCAATATTACTTGTTCAAGAAAACACGAAGAGCTTAGTAATACTATACATAATTAGAGTGCTTCACTTATTCGAAATTATATTCACTACAAATTTCAATTGTTTATCATAAATAAGATATTGAAAAATCACTTTGGTAATTCGATGAAGAAATTCAACGATTTTAAAAGGGGATGCTAGAGAGACCAACTATATATACCAATTTGTGTATCATCTTTCTAATAGAGGTAGAGCCCATCAATACAATATGTCCCATCATGATAGACAAGTTAGTATCTAAAGATGATCTTCTCAGTATTTTCCATTCTAAAATTATTCCACATTTATAACTGATCACATGATTAGCATGATTTTGGCCAACCATTTGTTGATGCAACTATGGTTCATTATTTATTATAACCCACAACTACCACATGACAAGGAGCAAAATCATAGATGGCAGGAGTTTTTTTATTCAATAATTATCGATCATGATATTTAAACTTAGAATTTCCTCTAATAAAATATAAACTAATGTTATTGAATTCAATGATCATTAGCGAAATGCATATTACTTGATACAAAATGACTGCCCATGGAATTTTGAAAACACTTAAAAAGGATAAAGCATATCTATGTTTAGTATATCCAAGAAACTATTTGATTCTGTGCCTTCTCCATATCATGCGTTCGATTCTTCCCTCCCTCAATATCGTTTGCGTAAAAGAAAATTACATAAAAGAACAAACAAATAAAAAGGCAAGAAGAAAACAAAGTTGGGCTTGGTAGAGAACTGACTAAGGTTGCTATTGGGCTCTCCCTTGGCGCCACATAGCTGGGCTAAGCCCATCCAACGCTCCCAAAAGTAAGATCACAGTACCAAACGACGAGATGTTGAGCAACTATGAATTGATGAGCGATTGATTCCTGACAAAGGGCTCAAGGCCGATCCTTTCCTTCCCGTCGTCAAAGTAAACGATCCTCCGCCACCGTCACCGTCGCCGTCACCGTCGGACGGCCTCTCGCTCTCTCAATCTTCAGAGCCCCAACAATGCCTGTAACCCTCTCTCTCTCTCTCTCTCTCTCTCTCTCTCTCTCTCTATTTTTCTTCTATGATCCAGATCTATATTTATTTATTTATTTATATAAAATTAAAAATAATGGAGGGGCTGTGATCCTGTCCGGTGCAGTTCAGGAGATTGATAGAGGTGGAACCGCCGAGCCCACTGAGATACGTGATCGGAGCGGCCATCATGATGATCGGAGTAGTCTTACCCGTCGGTTACATGATGTTCCGTAACAAGCGTGTTCCTTCTTCCTCTTCCTACTCCAAACAGACGTAGGTGTGCCTTTTTCAGATTTTGCATTTTCACCATTTCCCCCCTCCCCTAAATTTCCCATATTTCTCAAATTGCCCCCGTCTCCAAAATTTGCAAACTTCAAGTTTAGGTATTTGTTCTGAATCTAATTTGGGATTTTTGTTTTGATTGGTATTTCAGGAACAAAGTTTTAATATAGAGAGATACTGAGATTCCAGGAATTTCGGATTCGATTTTTCGTGTAATTGAGTGGTGAAGTTGAAAAGCAGCAAAGGCCATTGATGGATCCGTCATTTACAAGTGTAAATTCATTGAAACTTCATATCTGTTATATGGGTTATTTGGAATTTTAACTAGATTTTGTACAATGATATATGCATTTGGTTTTCTGTTTTTGTACCTCTTGATTTAGTTATGCAGCTAGAATTGATGCGTATCATTTATCAAATACCCATTTGCCTGGAATAATTTTTCACATTTTTTTAATTCCACTGAACAATCATGTCATATTGCTATAAGGTTGTGTAGATAATTTGTTGGATATACTTTTCGTTTTGAGCCGTATGATAATTTAGATCTGAATCTGTTTGGGTATGAGAAACGATACTTATGATTAGAATGTCTTCTGTCTATCATTGTATAATGCAGGACATGCTTTTTGTGGTTCCTTGTGTGTTCTGGTATGCTTTTACAAGATGCAATTTGAATTGGTTTATTACTAAGAGAGTGGATACATTGAAGTGTTTGATGTAAGTGATTTTTGGTTGATGTAAAGTGGTGGGATGAGTGAGTAATGATAGGAAGATCCACGAGAGAAGATACAGTTTGGTAATTCCGAGCAGCAATAAGCTGTAGATGACTCCAATAAGTTGGGATAAAAGTGTTAGCTGAGTTGAGTATGAAGGTGGTGGGTGTGACACTACTAATCTCACCAATAAACTTGAATGTAGTTTTGTTTGGATTTGATCAGCTGGTGGACTGAGATGAGTATCCTACTTGTGTGAATACCCAGTTATCGACTGGTCAAAATGAAATTTTCTGAGTAGTAGTGGCATTCAGCAATTCAAGGTCTTGTCATTGCTTTCATGTTTTTGGTTTTCGTCTGAAATGCTAGAAGAGTTTATTAGAATAAGTTGAATGGTTCTTGTGAGTTGTATATTCTATGTTGGAGAAGAAGAGGGAGAGAGACCAAAATAAAATGCATGTTGCGGTTCTTGTGGTTTTCTATTTTATCATCTTCTTCTGGTTCAGTTTAGCTGCAAGACATGCCTGTTAGAATTGACGGTTTTAAGTTTTTGCTGGTAGTTAACCCAAATTGGGAGAAGTATGAATTGAATGTTAAACAGGACTGGGAGGAATTGTAATGTTTGCATTGTTTCTTAAGGTTTGAAAATACTTTGGTCCGTTATTTACTTTAAGATTCATGCTTAGTTGGTTTCGGTTTGCAATCCGATGGGGAATCCGTATTTCCATCAATTGAGTGGATGAATCCAATTGCGAATTCTTATTTCTGTCAATTGAGTGGACGGCATGGATTCGAGTTGCGCACATGGGAAGTGGCATAGAGTGACCTTAGTGTAAATTTGGCCAAACTACATGAACATGTGCGCAACACGTGACTACGCCGTGCACTCAATTAACAGAAATGAGGGTTTCAATGATGAATTTAAAATAAAATTGCTAAAATCGAAACTACGATGACCTTGGTGGAACACATGCCTAACTGTAACAGTTTCTTAGCAACTGGCGTTCATGTTTCATGTGATTATAGGTACTCTTTTCTTTTGGGTAATTTGGCCTGGAATATATGAGGTATGTTAACAATGGTGTTAACAAGTCGAAATTTCAGAACCAAGCGGGCAGAGCACCCTGTGCATATTCAAGGCCATGGCTCTAGCAACAACACTTCAAGGCAATAACGAGTGATGGCAGACATTAATATTTTGTATTGTTCATAAAAAACAAAAGTGTGAGATTATATTTACACCAAAACATCAACCTCATCAAACCCAAGCTTTTACAGCCACTATGCATTTACCCGCATTTCGTAAGATCTTAATCATTCTAATAATCTAACGACTCAAGATATGACATTTCAATTTTTAACTTTTGACACCTATCTATTTAATTAACTCCAATTTAACAGCGTTAAGTATAAATAAATAAAAAAAATAAAAAATAATAAAGAACAAACCATAAACCTATCAGCCATCAATGACACACCCCACCCCATTCACGGCAAAACCCCCTTCCCTACTCACAGCCAACCTTTCTTGTTCTTTATGAATTAACAACCATGTTAACAAACAACCAGCTAATATGTTTTTCATAATAATGCAATAAAAAGCAAGAACTACGTCTTATCATGGTGGCCTTTTGTTGAGGCCCAAAAAATTTAAGGCTGGGCTCAAATATATTTTTGACCCAGTACAACATCAAGTGGAAAATTCTTATTTAAGCAACATGCCACGCTACAAGCTTAAGTGGGCCTAAGCCACGCGAATGCCTGGGGCTTGCTGAGCGGGTTGTGGTATGGATGGTTACGAGCATTCACGAGGCCCATTGATGGTCCAAGGAGTGGAAGTTTTGGGCTACTTGGGAGCACCAAAACTCAAGCCCATTCCTTGAGCCCAAATATATGGGTAAGCATGAGAGAAAACCTAGTAGTCCATCACCTTAAGAAAACCTAATAGCCCATAAAATCCCACATCAGCCAAAGCTTCCAGCAGCCTAACGAAATCAAAGGGAACTTACAAGCGCTGGAAACAAAACAGCCCAGCCCAGCACCTTATAAAATATCCAATGTTGTACATCTCTATTAAAACCAGATCACAGCCAAACCACCAAAACCAAGCAAACCCATGTGCTGATCACCTTTTTGACCAAGCACTCTTACCCATTCTTTCCTCTTCAAGCTTTGGTGAGAAAACAAGAAACAAAAGTGGGTGGCTCCTCACCCACATGGAGAAGTCCAGCTGCTTGAGGACCTTGGAACTCCAAAAAGCTTCATGCCTACATGCTCAGGCTAGGGAAGTTTCACCAAATAAGATGGAATGGAATGGAAGAAAGTGAAGGAAAAGGGGAGAGGGTGGCTTGATAAAATTAAGGTTTTCAGTGTCTATAAAAGGAGTCACTTCCGACCCAGCAAAAACAACTCACCTTAGTTGCTGCAAGCCTCCCAACAACCATGAGAATTCATCGAAGGCAAGCATCCCCTCTAGAACCCTTCAATTTCATGCTTTGTTCTTCCATCTTACTCCTTTCTCTCTTTTATGCTAAACTCATGAATGCTCAGCTCCCATGTCACAAGCTTCTCATGCCAAGCCAAGAATTTATCTGTAAGCGACTGTTGGTTTCGTTGGTGAAGCAGACCAAGGTGTTTCCTAAGGCTCAGCTACCCTTTCAAAATACTCTTGGGGCTTGATCCTTGAACTTAGACTCAAGGGGCAATTTCATACATGTTTCTCTTTTCGAAAGCCCAAGCTCATTTGTTAGGCTGTTGGAATAAAAAGACCCCACACTTTTTACCCAATTAACCCAAACCAAATTACCTAACACTCATAAACAATTATGAAACGTCTCCACCCATCAATTTCTGGAATATTTCAAGTTTGAGTTAATTATATGGTTTTTTATAGGAGGGAAGGGGGTTGCCGTGAGTGGGGTGGGGTGGGCTGTGTCATGAGTGGTTGCTGATAAGTATAGGGTTTGTTTTTTTTTGGTATATACCACGAGATGTCCCCACAATTGAAGAGTTGGATTAATCTCCACTTGGGGTTCGGCTTGTCCCTGGCCACAAAGTGCTCTCAATTGGTTTCGAACCCCTACCAGTTAGGGACCAGGTAGTCCGCTAGTTAGAGGTGGCAATTTGCCAACCACACCACACCTTGTGGTTTAGGGTTAATGGTGTTAAGTTGGAGTTAATTAAATAGATAGGTATCAAAAGTTAAAAATTGACATGTCATATCTTGAGTTGTTAGATTATTAGAATGGTTAAGATCTTGTGAAATGCGGGTAAATACATAGTGGCTAAATGTAGAGGCTCAGATACCTCTAATTTAAATAGGCTTTATGATGAAGATTAATAAGTGCTTCCATTTGCATTCAATTTTTCACTCATCATGTAATAAATAAATGTGATTAATAATACTAATAATTTAGCTCCAAATAGAATTTCCCATGAAGAAGATGTAACTCAATCAACTTTGAGTCCATAACAATTTTCTTATTTTTCATTAATCAATATATTTTGTACTTGAGGAGATGCCATAAATTTTATTTAATGAAATATAAGAAATTATTTTTAGAGTGCAAATTCCTTTTTTGTTGAGATTTCAATTTATTTGTGGTCCTGTTAGAAAAATTAAAAAGTAAATTATGTAAAATGAACATTTCAATAAAAATGAAGAAAAAATTTGGATGGAGGAGGTGCCAAGCCAACAGACCCCCAACAAACCGAGTCAAAATTCTAAGTGTTGCATTTTCACCAGAGGTTGAAAGTTAAAAATAAATAATTGTGGTAAAAGCTGCAGCGAGATTTACTGCCATCCATTTAAACAACTACATTCATTCATTCACAGTTGCAAAGAGAGAAATTTGAACACTTTAAATACCTCCATTTTGCTCTATTTCTTTCATAGCTTTCAAAAAGACATCAAAGAAAAACAGTACAGAAGTTTCTATATATTTCTTTATAAAAAAAAAAAACAGAAGGAAATATGTCTCACGAATTGAGTGATGATCAAGTCGAGAAGCTCAAGCAAGCCTTCAACAATTTTGACAAGGATGGCAATGGTTAGATTCCTCTTTATATATATATATATATATATATATATATATATATATATTAGGTTTTACCATCTCAATTTAAATTTCTCAGTCTTTTATTACTGATTGTATATGACTAAACACATGGTTGTATACAAGGGGGAACCAAGAATTTTTTAATGGATGGGCTAACTAAAGTTATTAGCCTAAAATATAATGATAATTATTTTTTGCTACTTCCAGTTTCTATAGTCTTTCTAGAAATAAAAGTATACATTAAATCATATAAATCATGCCAGTTCATAGTTCCATTGACTTATTTCTAATAAGTTTTTGTTTTTATTTTTTTATACAAGCAATATTGAGGAGGGGGGAAATCGAACTTAGAACCTTAGGATCTTGAGTGTATGGCTAAATGCTAATTTTCAAAAAACTTTAACATAAGACAAATAAATATTAAATGCAACCCAAAAACACAAATTATCAAATTAAAAATATATTCTATAACAGACTTGAAAAAGTGTACATGTTTCATAAAGAAATAGATTTTTTGTACTTTAATCTACTGGGCTATATTTAATCCCCAAAAGGCTCACTGGGTTACAGCCCAGTTTAGCTGTTATCATTGTTCTGCCCTTAATTGTATACAGCGGATTTCATCTAAAATTTTCTCATTTCATGCATACAAGAAAGATCATAACATGTTATACACGCAGTGACCACTACGTACCAATCATAAAAATACAAAGAAAATATGTGTTGAAATGTTGAATTAAATTACTAAATCAACCTTAATATTTAAATTTCATTGGTTAGTTCTAAAACTCAAGTTCCCTTAGCCATCATTTCATACTTTTGATTGACAAAAAAGACGTTCAAGAAAATGGTTCATGTGCTTTTGAATACATTATTTTTATTTTTATTTATTTATTTGCAGGCACTGTCACTACCGATGAGCTGAGCAATGTAATGACCTCAATAGGGCAAAACCCATCCGAGGAAGAATTGGAAGAATTTATTCAACAGATGGGCGGTGATGATGGGAGGGTTCGTTTTGATCAATTCTTGAAATTCATGGCAAAATTCATGAACGCTCAGTGATTATTATTATTATTCTTATTGCCAACATAATAATCAAACCCCTATGTGATTATTTTATTCAAATACTCACATTTGTCAAAATAATGACAAGTACATCTATAAATTTTTCACTCTTTCTAAGATAGATATTTATTTGTTCATAATAAAAGGGTAAGTGATACTCCTTAACATTTTGTAATCATTCTACAAAGGTTTAATGCAATTTTGTTCTCTCTATCTCTCTCTCTCTCTCTCTCTCTCTCTCTCTCTCATTTTTGTAACCAAAAAAAAAAAGTTTTTTCCTTAATTTCGTCCAAGTACTCAGAAAGAGGAAAAACGAACTATTAATCCTAGCTTCGTTTTGGGGGTGGGTGTTTGTGGACAGCCCAATAAAGGATGAGAAATAAAAAGAGAAAATGGAAGGAGGGAAAGGGTGCAATAATGCCCCTAAAAGTATCTATGACCTTTTATTAATCAACAATTGTCGTCCATAAAATTTGTACTCAAAATATCCTCTAATAAAATAAACATTAAGTGTTACTAGACCAAATGATCATTGTCTTGTAATGTGCTTATTTAGGTATGTACTAATCACAAACTAATAATTGTGACAAAATAAGAGTTCATGCACCAAAACGATACACAAATCGAAGTTCATGGGACAATAGTACAAAAACCCAAAAGTTTTATTCAATGTTCTGAATTATATAAACTTGATTTAAAAATAAGGGATTCACGGTGTGATAGTAAACCCAATTATGAGATGATTAATGAACAGACCATATTAGTATCAAATCACCTCACATAATTAGATGGACAAATATGTAAGAATTTCCTAACATTCGACGCAAACAACGACACATCAAACCACTCCCATTCAATAATCACCTAGCTATATGGTAGTTTCTTATCTCATATTCATTTTCTAATCTCCATGAAAGTGCTAGCTTGGTAGATTGTGGAGGAGCTCTATGAACATCCAAGTTTCTTTCAATATATTCCCATAACTGGAACCTGTATTGCTCTGATTAATCGAAAAAGTTAAACCTGGAAAAGGCAGCATTGCGCTGATTAATGATATATTGCTTCAATTTCAGCAATTTGGTACATGGCTAACATACTCTTTTGTTGTTTCATCATGAAAAGATTGAATACACCAGTCTAGCTACCCGGGGCTTACTACTGATCCCGCCACCTCCCTAAGGCTTCCCCGACACGGACTCTATCCCCACGTTGGACCGAAAACCTGAACTCTGATGCGGAATCCCCATTTTCTTGTGATAGTGATATGGGAGCCTGGAAGACAAGCACAACAGTTGATCCCATGTTGAATGCAGCTACCTGAATAGATGGAAGCACACAGACAGTAACCGGTAAAATAAAAACCTCGAATGGATAGATGCACAAAACATTAACAGATCAAGATAATAAACCAATGGAAGAGCTCATAAGTTTGGTGATGAGGAGCATAAGAATCTAAGATACCAATTTTAAAAACCATGTAAAGACTGGTAATGCATAACTGCTCTCTCTCTCTCTCTCTCTCTCTCTCTCTCTCTCTCTCAATAAAATGATTTCCATCTTTATGCTTGAAAGTCAACAAAAAAGGGATTCAAGGCAAGTGGAATCATTAAAATAAATCTTTTATCCAAGGATTTATAGTCCAGATGGGGCAAAAGTAAATAAGTAGAAGTATGAAATATGATTTTTAAATTCCAAGCAGCCTTCTTGTGTTCTCTTTTTATATCTTGGACATTACAAAACTAACCAAAGCATGGAAATCCTGGAAGACATTCAAAATACACCTCTAACCTCATCTCCTTTCTTGAGCGTCCTACCAATACCATCAGGTTCATATATCCGTTCTTCTGGAGGCTCTGAGTGCAGTAACTTCTTTCTTGCCTGGTTTGTCCGAAGTTCCGGTTCAATGGAAAGCTGCCATGTCCAAGATCAGAAAGATTCAACGACAAAAGAAAGATAATCAGTAGAAACTAGTACTCCAATGACACCCAAGTCCGATGAAAAAATAAAACTAAAAACATTACACCCATCAATCTGGGTTTGCTTCAATTGGGACAAGGTGCAACTCATGAAATTTGATCTTCATTCAGTTTTTTGCCTTTCGTTTTTGTGGAGGGGAGTATTGGATTGTTATAGAATCGATTTTGCACTTATTAAAAGAGATGTCCGTTTAAATACTTTCTTGAAACACCACCCTATGCACTACCCAGCCCTTCCATGCACAGTATTTGATTGTGTCCTAAACCTGCTTCAAATTCAGCATTCTCAGGTTAATTGCCTACATTATTTTAAGTTAGTAAATGCCAAACCCAGAAGTGAGTGAAAGAATTGTTTCTATGTGCAAGTGTTTCCATGTTTGGTTTGTGAGTGTGTGTGTGCAAGTGTGTCCCCCGGGAATTCAACTCATCATATGCAAGGAAACACTTGACCTCAATTGAACCAATATTCGTTGCTCCAACAGCAGCAAGTGCCATAAATCCTTCTTTCCATAAACCTTCAAGCACAACCTGATCGCATAAGAATTGCAAAGACAACTATAAATCAATAAAAGAACAAAGGAAGAATTGCATGTTGACCCATATTTACCCTGGACAAGATGGGAAGACCAAACACAGCAAAGCAAGTTGACATATTGATATATTAAATTATCTGACACTGGGAGAACTTTTGAACAATAGGATGATTTGACAGTACAGGAGAAGGCCAGATATTTCCAAGAAATGCAAGTTTTTGTTTGTAATGTGTCACCATGTCAAATTCCACTTATATGCATTGCAGCATAGCATCCAGAATATTTAATCTCATACACGCCCTTATTATGTCTAAAATCATCTCCTGCATTTTCGTTAATTGGTTTTTGCATATCTTCTCATTGATTAGTTTTTGTCAATCACTATCCCAAAAATGAAAAAAAAAATTGAAGAAAAAAAAACCACTATTTAATTTGTTTAACAAGTAAGCATCTCTCATAACACGAATGAAAGCGATGATACCACAAACATAAATAGCAGCACATCTTGATAATTGTTAAATTCCTGTTAATATAAACTAATATACAAAAGTTTACCCGTTCGTTCTCAACATATAGGTTTCTGATAGTTCTTGTAGCACGTTCATTTACAGGAAGCAGACGACCTGCGAAGTAAATACCAAGATCATAAATGTAACTAGAAAATGAAATAGCTAACTCAAGATTTTTAGAGCCAACATTGGTAATCAATGAGAGTATAAAATGAAAAATTAAAAATTGAGCAACCAATCATGTATTTGCTTTTGGTTTGCTACAGAATAAGCAAATACACAGAACGGTCCATAAAATTTAAAGAAATATAAAGATAAAGAACTTTCCAAGGCGGCAAATTCCTTCATAATCCACAGACCCGTTAACCTCAAGTTAAGTAAGGAACCAGCTGCAATGTGTTCAACATGCAGGTCTTCGCAGCCCTAAGCTTACCAGAAAAATGACGGCGGACAAGAACATTCCAATCAGCTGGTGCATGTATGCGATGATAGTCTCCAGGCTTCAAGTAAATTACACAATAAAAGAGGCCTTTTATAGGACTGCAAAGAAAATTTATGTATTTATTAAACTGCATTGTATTCAACTTGGTACATCATAAATATCAGGAAAAATGATGTGTCAACTAATGACACTATTTGCATCCAAGTATCTCATTACCATGTTGATACAGGGTCCCAAACTTTAGGAGAAGCCAATGAAACTCTCAGCCATGACTTCTTACTCTTCTCCCTGGAAGCATTTTCTGGTTCACTACTCTCCTCATGCACATCTCCTTTAGCTATCAAAGGAAGAAATGAGCTTGCACCGAGCAGGGAAAAAACTGAATAAGAAAAACCTTTGACTTGCTCAATCATAGCCCCTGCTCCTCTAAGCTCCCCAAATCGTAATACAGTACCATCCACAGGACTAACCTTCAAAACAGAAATGCAGTCATGCAAGTCACATAATGCTAAAAACACTTCAAAGTGGAACAGATTGGACAAATAAGCAGTCCAAATTGCTGGTTACCAGTTACCAGACATCGTGGGTCAGGGTCAATAGGCCTGGAACCTTCTTTCAAGGTGCGAACAAAGAACTCTCGTAAAGATGTGTATTCATCCAGAGGGAGAGCTGCTTCTTCCAAGTCTACAATGCAAAACATATCATATTTTCAATATATTATATATCATTCAGTTTTCACTTTTTTTCATGCACAAATTTCTACCATTCTATTCAAAACTAATAAATGACTAGCTATTGTAGCAAAACATTAAAAAGTCTGATGACAACAATAATGAAAAATATAAAATCATACTTGAATGGAATGCTCGAGCCCACGCTCCATAAACATACGGACGTAGAGAGACTGGGATTTCCTGAAAACATTTTTGTCTAGCGGGTAAATAGTTTCAAAACTTAATCTGATATCAATAAGAATAAATAACTAAGACAATATTATGAGTCGAGCTACAAAAATAAATTCGTTTTCTCCACACACAAAATAAAAATAAATGGAACATGTAGCTTGAAAAGGAAATAGATTTGTTAAAGATGAGGAATCAAGAAACAGGAAGATCACTTACCACACTGGTCAATAAACCCCAACATCTGGAAATGGAGCGCAAAGGCAGCAATCTTAAAAATGTAGACTATGGTTGCCAATGTAAATAAAGTTCAAGTCAAAGTCAGAAATGGACAACCAACTTTGCAACTAAAACACAGAAGCTATAAGTGAAAGCATGAAACTACAAAACATCAGGCAACGATTACTATTGATACATTACTTTTACATCAGGTTGAAATTCAAATTCCGTTCCCTTCTCCAGTGCCTCCTCAACCTATCAATCAAGTGGGGGGGAAATATTAAGACATATGAAATAATCATCGCAACTTCTAGAATGTGCCTAGTTGTAACAACTGAGATCAATTTGGAATATGGAACACAATATAACAAATACACATAAATGCACGCAGAAAGTATTCTACTGCACATTTCAAGTGTTATGCACCAAAAGGGTGGAGATAGCATGTAATCTACTGAATTCACCACTATGGACAGACAGTGATAACAGTAACTACGTAACTAGACATTCGAATTCCGAGGCAAAGGTTGAATATTTTGTTCCTTTTACTCAAAAGACCTTCTCAAGCTTAGATAAACATCTGACATCTGACATGTGATTTTTTTGTTATACGGCAGATTATCCGGCATGTCTCAATCATGGTTAACGCGCATATGCTGCTGATTTCATTCATTCATTTATTTATACCCACATTTTTTATGGAAAAGTGGAATGTAATTCACCCACATATACCTTCCTGTCATCATACATCCGACGAACATGCAGAGCACCAAGCATAAGCAAAGTAGCCACCGTTGCACCAGGCAAGAGAAAAGAATCACCTGCACACAGCCTGTAATTAGCTTCACACACTTGAAAAAAAAAAAAAAAAAAAAACTAATGATAACTTTTAACAAATAAATAGCTCATAACAATCACAAAAACTAAATTCAAAATTTATAGTGCCAATGCTCAATCAGAACGATTTGCAACTAATTCAAGATACGTGAATGCTTGAATTCTATTTATCTGATACATAAAAGAAAAAAGAAATTGGGGAATCAACTCCACTAAAACAAAGTTTCTTTCCTTTTGTCTACGTTATTTTCTCGGCAACCAAACAGAAACTAAGCGCCGGAAGCGAAACACTGACCTTTAGAACCACCACCTCCGCCATTGGAAAAGGAGCGAGCTTGAGGGGTTTTATGGAGTTTTTTAAGAAATGAAGCGAAGCATCGTCGCTGGTTATGGAGGGAATTGAGGTGTGTAGAGTGAGAGAATATACAGACTCTATGTGAAGCCCTAAACTTCATCTCGTTAAAAGATTTGATTCAGTTTCAGGCTTAAGCCTCTCACCACTGCAGGGTAAGCAGGGTTTAGGATTTAGTGGTTTGCGATTCTATTTACACCCCAATGATAACTTTGGACACCCCGACATGGATTTTACTTTCCGAACCAACTCACAGACAATTGTCATTAAAAAAAAATCAAAAAAACCCCCACCGACAGTTGTCATCACCGACATTCTTTTTCCTACAAAGTGAATGAATAATGGAAAAGTTAACAAAATTATGAAAGTAAGTACTCATTTACCAAAACCATATAAGTAACTAATTTTGCTTTCCTTTTCCTCAATAACGAAAATTCAACCATCATCATCTAGCTATTAGTTTTATGGTATTTCTGTCTCAATATCGGAGTATGATTATATGTTGTTTTACACGAAATTGTATTGTGTTATTGTCTTTTTATTTTTTTTATCCACTGCATTATAATTTTTCATTATTTCATTTAAGAACAACACCAAGGTCCCGAATCCCCTACGAGTACTCGTTACCTAATGCTCGGCCCCAATCTACCCCGTTGCCATGCCTAACTTCAACCAAAAAGTACTTAGGTGTTTATGTTATTTGAGTTTCCATTTCCCTAGCTGTCCTCAGGAGAATATTTTTCTCACATCCTTTCATGTGCATATATATTATTTGGGGTAAAATTGGCAGAAAGTTGATGCCATATTATTTCATTAAAAAAATTACCTTCACGGAACTTTTTTTTGTTGTTGTTGTCAAAGTCGCTGGAAAATTTTATTAATAGAGAATAGTAAGGTTTACATATGCGGCAAGAATATTAAAAAGTCAGTCAGTTCCACATGATTACCCCTGTTTAGAAACGGAACAAGCTACAGTATGGGCAGCCCGATTGCAACGTTGGGGTGCAAACACAAAGGAGAGCCGAGTGAGATGAGCCATCAACTGCTGGATATCAAAGACAATCCTCTCAAGATCGGAATCTATTGTAGTATGTCCGTCGAGTATTGAGATTCCTCGCTAGGCATCAGACTCCACCATTACGTCTATGAGGTAAATTGGGCATACGCACTGAGTGCATGTTGAATAGCAAGAAGTTCCATCATCAGAGCAGAAGAGCCGCGAAGGTCTCCCTCGCCACAAGCACATAAGAGCAGACCATGGTTGTCCCTTATAACCCAGCCGACTCCTCCGCGCAACTGCTAGGTAGACCAGGCGGCATCGCAGTTTACCTTGATTAAGCCCGGCCGGGGTTTACACCAACTTTAGGGCTTAGAGCTGCTGATGGCCTGACCAAGCTGGGGTTGAAACTCTTGTTTAGCCGCACGGTACGCAGTAACTTGGTTCAGCAGAAGATGAATATAGCCTCCGTCGGATCAACTTTGGCATCTTCAAAGACAGCCAAATTCTAGGTTTTCCAGATTCTTCATAGTCCAAAAACAAACCACTGGATGACCTCAGCTCCATGCTCAAAGGAGCTGAGCTTCATCACCATATGTCGCCAGATAGTAACAAAATCCTCACCTACTATCTTGGTCACGTCAAGTTGGAGGGGGCTTGCAAACCAAAAAACATGTGCAAATTCACACTTGAAAAAAATATGAGCCTAGACAGAACTCTCGCGAAACGTTATTATACATCAGCATGATGCATGCAACATATTAGCAACTATCACAATCCCAAATTCATGGTGGATTTTTACTTAAAACTCTCGCGAAACGTTCATACATTTGAAGAATATGTCGTGCCATGATTCATGGTGGATTTTTACATGGCAAACTTGAGTGTTGCATTTTCACCAGAGGTTGAAAGTTAAAACAAATATTTGTGGTAAAAGCTGCAGCGAGATTTACTGCCATCCATTTAAACAACTACATTCATTCACAGTCACAGAGAGAGAATTTGATGAAACTTTAAATACCTCCATTTCGCTCCATTTCTTTTGGAGCTTTCAAAGAGACATCAAAGAAAAACAGTACAAAAGTTTATATATCTATTTCTTTATATAAAAAAAACAGAAGGAAATATGGATTCCGATATGACCGATGAGCAAGTCGAGGAGCTCAAGCAAGCCTTCAACATTTTTGACAAGGATGGCAATGGTTAGATCCCTCTTTTTATATATATTTATGTGTATATTATGCTTTACCATCTCAACTTAAATTTCTCGTCTTTATCACTAATTGTATATAGTCTATTCCATCTAAAATTTTCTCATTTCATGGATACAAGAAAGATCATAACATGTTATACACGTGGTGACCGTTACATACCAATCATAGAAATACAAAAGAGAATACGTGTGTTGAAATGTTGAATTAAGTTACTAAATCAACCTTAATATTTAAATTTCATTGCTTAGTTATAGAACTTAATTTCATTGACAAAAAAGATGTTCAAGAAAATGGTTCATGTGCTTTTGAATAAAATTTTCTTATTTATTTATTTACAGGCACTATCACTACCGATGAGTTGAGCAATGTATTGACCTCACTAGGGCAAACCCCATCTGAGGAAGAACTGGAAGAATTTCTTCAACAGATGGGTGGTGATAATGGGAGGGTTCGCTTTGATCAATACTTGGTCTTCATGGAAAAATTAATGTACCCTAATGGTGCGTCTGAATGAAGGAATTCTAATTTTCATAGAATTTGTAAATGACAGAATTTGTAATTACAACATTTGAAATTACGTCATTTTCAAATTTCAGTGTTTGGATATCTTGTATATAGAATTTAGAAAATGACGGAAATTACAATTTCCCCTATTTGGATAATCATAGAAGGAATTTTAAAACTGAAATTCGCAGAGAATAAAACCGTCTCTGTCTCCCCTTCGAAAGTCAATACAATATAAGAATGAGTAAAACAAGATAAAGAATCCCCTTCATTCTTTGAACTTGGTAGCTTCTATGAGTTGAAGAAAAAGACGCCTGCATTTGACTCTTCAGCCAAATTTGGATTAACCTAAAGCATACAATTGTAAAGCAGGTAACATTCAAATCCCTTTAAAAAAAAAACATTCATAATCGACTATTGTTATTACTCAAAATTATAATCAAGATAAAATCATCTATATTACTCAAAAAACAAGCGTAACAGCTAAAATTGATTCAAACAGACATGAATCTTAGCTCAATTTTAGAGGATAATAAAGGTGACTTTGAAACGTGATTCAAACTAAAATTGAGCTAAGGTACTTAAATAGACATGAATCAATTTTGACAAACCTCAGAAACAAATTCTTAAACCCAAAACTTAGTCAAACAGAGAGAAGAAGAGAACATAACAGAAACTACAAGAAATTATGTAGACTGCAAGAAACAATAATTTCACAACATATAATCTATCCTTTATTGGAACAACACAGATTGAAAATGCTTATGCTCTTTTTCGAAGAGGGTCAACTTAGAGAGAAGTTGGTAGTCTTCAGTAGGGGAGAAGGTGAGGACCTTCAGTAAGGGAAGAGCCTGAAGAAGACAAAGTAGGAGAAGCAGTCGTTAAGCTTCGAACACCAGTGTGGTGCCGGCCGAAGGCTCTCCAATGCTTAAGTTAGCTAAGAGTGGTAACTTTGGCAGAGTAACAGTAAAAGTGAGAGAGTAGTTACCCTTTTTACTTGGGTACTGTTCCCTATTTATAGGGAAGTGAAAATGGGAGCTTTGCACAAAGTTTCGATGTGGGACTTTGTGCAAGTCGATGTGGTGGTGACACGTGTCTTGGAGATTAGGTTAGGCAAGCAAGAGCTTTGGAAGTCGGGAGCTTCGACAGGTGTTTGGCACCTTGGAAGAGTGTCTTCCTTCGGCAAGGGAGAAGGCGTGTCTGCCTTGGTGCTAGTCGTTTTGATGCTGGATATGCTCGGTTAATTATGGTATAAACAGTAATCCCCCAAGTTCGAGGTCAAGAAGTAACTTCTGGGTTGGGAACTTGTGAGATTTTTATGTAATCATGACCGAGCATTCCAGATTCAGTGGGAGTCATAGGCATTCCCTAGTCCCCCAAGTTGGCAAGCTAGAAGTTGCGTCAACAATTAGTAGCTGGGTAAAAGCTGTGTGAGCCTCTGGAACCGTTGTTAGCTAGGTACCTTTGAGAGAAAAGTAGACTTGGGCCCCTCAAACTTCGGCAGGAGAATGGATCTGGGCGCTTGAAACGTCGGTAGGAGGTATTTTGCAAGCCACATTTAGTCTGCACAAGTCTTAGGAGGAAGAGCCTAGGGAGATTCAGTGTGGCCCTTGTCGTTCGGCAAGGCTGAGGCTTGGAGAAATTTGTGAGCTCTTTTTCCCCTTTTTTGGCCCTTGCCTTTCGACAAGGTTATCCACCCCTCGTTTTATTTATTTATTTATTTTATTATTATTATTTTTTAACAGCTTGGGCCTAAGTTGCTTTCGGCCTGGTGCTTGCCGTTCGACAAGCAGGCCAAGATTCTCGGTGAGTACTATGTTGGGTTTCTCATTCGGCAAAGAGGCTAGAGCATAAACGGGGGCCCTAAAAGGTTCGGTAAGGGGCTTTGGCACACGTGAGACCTAGGGTTTGGAAGAAGGGGTGATAAGATATAGTCGCAAGGGGATCTCTTTATGAGGCCTGCCATTCGGCAAGATCACTGTGGAAGAGGTGGGTATACGCTTACGATTAAGGTCAAGTCAGCAGGGTGAATTAGGCAAGGCCTAGGCGCCGAATCCTTAGTGAGTTCAGAAGAGCATCCCGAAAACTTCTTCAGGCCTCCTGTCGTTCGGCAGGGTATTTGCGGCGGTTCGGATTGTCCTTCTTTTTATTATTATTTTAATTTGGATTGGGTGATTGGAGCTGGTCCTATTTCGGTAAGCATGTAATTTTGTGGTCCCCAATTTTCAACAAGGGTTATTTAGAAGTTTGAGGCCTATCGAAGTGATGGAACTAGGTTAAGCAAAAGCGAAGCTAGGACTGGATCGGTGATTAAGAAAGTTCTCGGTCGGGCCAGTGGAGCTGTGTTTGACAAGGACTGTGAGGAGGCCATCGGTTTTAGCTTAGGCTGCGAGGGCAGATTCGGCAAGTGTGGAGGTAAGTACTTGTTGAAGCCCTCCTTTGTCTGTTCAACCCTTGTCGTTCGGCAAGGGTGGGTTAAGTAAAATTTTTGTATTTGAGGCAGTTTGTGTTCGGCAGGATCCTTCTCGGAAGAAGGTTTTCTGTGAGCGTATTTGGAGTTGCGACCCAACCCTTGCCATTCGACAAGGGAGATTGGAGGGAGCCGAGCCTTGGCTCGTGCAAGTGGTGTTGTGGGCCTCATCGATTGCTTTTGGACGATAGGTGTCATTCGGCAAGAGACCCAATTTGGCTTGGGTCTTCCGTCTCATCAATTTTTCAATCCCGCACTTTCCTTCCACACAGCCCTTGCCGCTCGACAAGGGTGTGTTTTTTCCTTGAGGGCCTTCTAGAAGTTTCCCTTCGGCAAGAGGAATTCTGTGGGCCCGTAAGCCTAGGCTTGAAGTTGGTGTGAATTTGGGCTGAGAATTGGAGCTAGGCCTTGTTGAGGTAAGTAGTTTCGAAACACTCATTTTTGGCTACGGTAGGAGGGTGAAGCTGGGCCAGGCCTTGGAGATTTGTCAAGGCTCTGAAGTGTTGAGAAGAGTCTGAACGCGACGTGCCTGAGGTCTTTCCATTCGGCAAGAGGCTTGAGCGCGTGGGTTTTGGCAATCCTTGGAGCCGGCCCAACCAACATTTTGTCAAGGCTTGGATTGTGGCAAGGATTGGAGCTAGGTCACGACAACTTCGGCAGGTGGCTTGGGCAAGGTTAAGATTTTGTGACCGCCTGATTGTTTTAGCGTTCGGCAAGGCCTTTTCAAATTCCTCTCCGCGTTTTTTTTAATAAAAAAAATGTAAATTTCAAAGTATATGTAGGTACAAGAAATTTGAGAGGGAAGATGAAATGGTGCTAGGTTTTTTTCGTGAACCGAGGCATTGGTACCCTTGAGGCTTCATAAAAAGGAACTTTGGGGTGACGAAGGCCTTACACTTGTGTCTTTGAGAAAAAAATTGCTAGAAAGTGAGAAGGAGAGGGAGATTTCCGGCGAAATACCTAGTGGTGGTGCTGTGTCAAGGTGATTTCTGGTGTCTTTTTCGCGATGGTGCAAACAAGGTTAGACCCCATTTCCTTCAAACTTTCGAATTGAAATGTCCTTTTTGCAAGAACATGTTGAAGATTTAGGATGAACACCTTGAATATTGGTATGAACTTGATGAACACCATGAGCATTGAGATGAACTTGTTGGATGTTTGCTTGTATATCAAAAGTATGTAGGTGTGCCACTGTTTGTGTTGTTGTGTTTTCGATCCTCCTTGCATGTGCATTAGTTCTTTTTTCTTGTTTCTGCATATTGTAGATGTCTGAAAGTTATGGTAGAGAAAGTCATGACCCCACTGCCTTTGGTGGGGATGATACTGAGAGTGAGGAGCCCAGCCAATATGTTTTGTTATGAATATGAGAGTACCGAGATAGAGGGTGTGGTAGAAGGTGTTATAGAGAGTAGGATGGTAGTGCATGAGGGTGAGCTATTAGTAAACTCTGGGTCAGCTGCATATACGGAGATGCAGAGGAATTACATAGAGTTAGAGGCTATAGCTGATCGGGTTCTAGCCTTGCCTTATACGCCAGAGGTTGGCTCGAGCAACTAGGCATCACTATCCGGGGATTCGTGGGTGTGGCCGTGGCTTCAGCTTTAGAGGGAGTGGACATACGAGTTGGTATCCTTTTGGCGAGGCGGAACATACTTACAGAAGCAAAGTTGGCCGAGCTTCGGATAGACTATTGTGTTCCACCCTATGTAGGCTTGAGGTTACCCACTGCAGCTGATGTGGTTAGATATCCTTCCAAGGGTTTTGTGTTGATTTTTACTGATATGTACCAGCATGGCTTCAGACTACCATTTCATCCTTGGGTGCAAATGATGTTGGCCAAGCTGGGGTATGCACCGGGCCAATATAATCCCAACATTTGGATTCTTCTACATGGGGTTTACATTGCTTGGTGGTTGGCTGGGTTGGGAGAGCCGACATTTGAGCAGTTCATATATTTGTACTCGATCTCCAAGCAACAGGGAAGTTTTGGCTAGGTATAGGCCAATTGCCAAAAGGCAAAAGAGAAGGGTTATTTTATTGGTCAGAAGCCTTCTACTCAGAAGTCCTAGAGCAACAGGTGGTGTCTGGCTTATGGTGACTGGGAGTGTCCGCCAGGAAAGACCGTCACCAAACACATTCCTACCCACTTCCAGTCTATAGGTTCTTGGCCCTATCCTTTAAGACTGATTATTGTTTTGTAGTGTTTTTTACCTGCTTTGACTCTTGGTTCTCCATTTTTGCTTGTGCAAATGTAAATGGCTGAGTAGTATCTAACCTTTGGTGCAGGTTCTTTGAAGTGGGGGCTGATCTCTAAGGAGCAAGAAGACGAAGTTGAGAGGGTGAGGTCATTGCTGTCAGAGACCGAGCGTGAGTACCGAAACCTAGTCACCAAGAAGAATCTGCTCGAGTCCAGACTCTTATAAGGAAGTAAGTACTTGGGTCACCTTTGTTGTTTGTCTTTTGATTCCTTTTCGTAGTTGTGACTAACTTAGCTTTTGATGTGCAGTGGTAGGTGTGATAAAAAGAAGCACGAAGGTGGTCACGGATCTTGATGAGGCCGAGATGCAGAAGCTGCTCAGGGAGTCTCGTGCCAAGAAGGCGGAGAAGAGGGGTGCCCAGCAAGCGACTGGGAAGCGCTCGAGAGATGATGATGAGGGGCGGGTTGCTGATGCTCTGGGAAAGTGGAAGGCGCTGAAGGAAGCTTGCCAGAGTGTGATGGGGACGAGGCTGAGGCTTCTTCCTTTTCATCTGCAGGGCCCTCCGAAGCTCCCTTTTGGTATGGAGGATGTTTTTGCTGAGGGGGTAGAGAAGGTGGACTTCTCCAAGCTGCGTCGGGAGAAGAAGGAGGTTAACCTGGCCATGCATCGGCAGGAAGTTCCCTTGGTGAACGTCTTCCTCGAAGGCGTGAAGAGTGACCCCGAGGCTCTGGCGAGGACTCAGGCCTTTTCCTTTGCCGATCGGGCCCAGAAGGCGATCCTTACTCATGCCTACGTAAGTCATCTCTGTTTTTGTTTTTGTTTTTATCATTTTGGTTTGCTTTGACTGATGATGCTTTGGTGTTGCAAGCCTTTGGTGAGATGTATGTCAACATGGCTAAGGTAGATAAGGAGATTCAGAGGCTGAAGAGGCGTGATGAAATCGCTAAGAGCAAGGTAGCGGAGGTGCATGAGGCCATCCGAGAAAGGAACACCTTGCTGTTGCAGAAGGCAGCAATGGCCAAGGAGATGGAAGAGCTGAGGCAGTCGAAGGCCGATGAGATAGCTGCTGCCCGAGCTGAAGCGATCGAGTCATTTCGAACTTCAAAGGAGCTGAAGAGTTACATCATGGATCGGCTAGTGGATGAGCAGCTTCGTTGGGAGGATAGGCTGGTGAGGTTCAACCCTTCAATTGAGATCAACTTCGATACGAGCGGTGAGCCTCCTTCACCTAGTCCCACTACTGATGCCACTGCTGTTGCGCCATAGTCATAGCCGGCCACCGCGGATGCCCCTTCTACTGAGTCTTGAAGGCGTTGCCTTCTTTATATATTCTAGCTATTTGTTTGAAACACTTGATGTTTATTTTTATTTTGTATGAACATTTTTGCCTTGCCTAGGGCAAGGTTATTTTGATTTGCTATGATATTTAGACTTGTTGTCGTTGGAGATCAGTTGTGCTAGCAAAATGATACTTATGTAATTTATGAGAATTAGCCAGAGTCAGGCGTTTCATTAAACAGGTGCCGAAAGGCAGAAAGTACAAGAGTTGGTTGAGTCAAGGCTCAAGACCAAAGTATAAGAAAACATAACGTACTAGGGTCTAGGTATGTTTACTTATAGTAGTACTTGAGGTGATCAGCGTTCCAAGGATAAGGCAAAGTCTTGCCCTTGGGATCAAGAAATTGATAAGTGCTGGGGTGGCAAACTTTGATAATCTCATAAGGACATTTCCATGTAGGGCCCAAGGTACCTTAAGTAGGGTTCTTGGTGGGCAAGGAAACCTTGCGTATGACCCAATCCCTAAGCTTGAAAGCACGGGGTTTGACTCAGGACTCATAGTACCTTGCGATATGCGGTTTGTATGTGACGTTGCGCATGTTGGATTGGTCACGAAGTTCGTCAATGAAGTCGAGGATAAGGGCTAACGACTTGTCATTGGCTTCGGCATCATAAGTGGAGGTTCGATATGTGGGCTGGCCAATCTCCGCTAGTGCCACGGCTTAGGTACCAAAGGAAAGAGAGAAAGGTGTTTCCCCTATGGAGGTACGGAAGGTGGTGTGGTAGGACAAGAGAACCTCTAGGAGTAGCTCTGGCCACCAACCCTTGGCCTTGTCAAGCTTGGTCTTCAGGGTTTTCTTGATGATTTTGTTCACAGCTTCAACCTGGCAATTGGACTGAAGTTGGGCTGGGGAGGTGAAGCAAAGACAGATATTGAGGTTGGAACAAAATTGTTTGAACTTTGCATTGTCAAATTGCCGGTCATTGTCTGTGACGATAGTGTTGGGGATGCCGAAGTGACATACGATATTTTGCTAAACAAAGGTTTCTATGCGAGCGGAGGTGATGGTGGCTAAGGCTTCGGCTTTAGCCCATTTGGTGAAATAGTTTACAGCTGCAACTGCATACTTGACTTGGCCCTTGCCCTCAGGCATAGGTTCAATGAGGTCTAGTCCCCATTGGGCAAATGGCCAAGGATTGACCGTTGCTGTCAATGGTTCAGAAGGAAGTTGTGGGATATTGGCAAATTATTGACACTTATCGCACTTCTGGGTGAAGGCCTGGACATCAGTGTGAAGTGAGGGCCAGAAGTGGCCTTGCCTAATGGCTCTATGCGCTAGTGAGCAGGCGCCTGAGTGGTTGCCACAGATGCCTTCATGAATTTCCCGAAGGACATAATTGTCTTCCAATAGTGTTAGACACCAAATGTAGGGGTGGCTGAAGCCACGCTTGTATAGGGAGCCATTAATGATCAGGTATCGGGCGGAGCGATAGCGAGCACGCCGTTCTTCAGCAGAATTAGCAGGTAGCGTTTGGTTTTGCAAGAACCGAATGATGGGGTCCATCTATGTAGGGCTGTGATCAATGGTACAGATGAGTGGGGCTTGTGTATTGGGCTGGTCCAAGAACTCGATGTTGATGTTGCGACCTATGCCCTGCTCCAAGGCCGAGGCTAGCCTGGCCAACGCATCGGCATGGCTGTTCTCAGAGCGTGGCACTTGGCTTATAAAATGAGCGTCGAAAGTTGCAAGCAAGTGGCAAGTATGCTGGAGGTAGGCTGTCATAGAGATGTCCTTAGCCGTGAAGTCTTGGTTGACTTGATGGACAACGAGCTATGAGTCGCTGAATATCTGAATTTGTTTGGCGCCCATCTCTTTGGCTAGTCGAAGGCCAGCTAAGAGTGCTTCGTATTCGGCCACATTGTTGGAGGCGTGGAATTTGAAGTGGAGGACATACTCAAGGACAACCTTGTCTAGGGAGATGAGAACGAGGCCGGCCTCTCATCCTTGGGCATTGGAGGAGCCATCCACATATAAGGTCCATAAGAGCTAGGTCAGGTCTAAGGTGCCATTGCTGGCGACGTGGTTCTGGGTCGAAGGAAGATTGGGTTCGGTTATGATTTGGGTAGCGGCTGAAGCTTGGGGTTCTGTGAATTCTGATATGAAGTTAGCAACGGCTCGGCCCTTTGTAGCTGGACGGGGTTTGTAGTGGATTTCAAACTCACCAAGTTCAATGGCCCACTTAACCAACCTCCTAGAAGTCTCTGGCTTCTGCAATACTTGCTTGAGCGGTTGGTTATTTAAGACATGAATGGTGTGAGCTTGGAAGTATAGTCTGAGGTGTCTAGCTGAAACTACCAGGGCGAATGCAAGGTAGGGGAAGCTATCATTTGGGCAGACCCGATTAAGATTGGTGTAGTCGGCACACATGCGCAAACTTTTTTTTGGTTTGCGAACCATCACCACATTAGCCAGCCAGGTGGAATAGTCCACCTCCTTGATGAATCTGATGCTGCTCAACTTATCCACCTCTGCCCTCATGGAGTCATAGCGCTCTGGGTCATAAGCGCGACGCTTCTGCGGAATGGGTCAAACGGCGGGATTAACGCTTAACTGATGGGATATGATGTCTGGTGATATGCCAGGCTTGTCATTGTAAGACCATGTGAAGACCTCAGAGTTGAGGTGGAGGAAGGCAACGAGGTTAAAACGAAGCTCTTATGAGAGGGAGGTGCCTATCCGGACCTACCGATCCGGGATGTCACCATGGAAAGTAACCAGCTCTAGGTCTTCCAGAGGTTCGCCCTGCTGGGTGACAGATTCCTCCCTGGGGTCTTCAGGTTATTCAGTGCTAGCTTGAGGAGGGGCTGGAGCCTTGGTTACTGTGAGGGCCTCACCTCTATGTTCGTCGCTGGGCATTGTGCTTGTGTCATGGGGCGTAGGAAACTTCAGTAGCAGCATATGTGTGGAAATGAAAACTTTCATTTAGGCTAAGGCTTCCCAAGGATGACGTTGTAGGCTGTGAGACAATCAACAATGAGGAAATGAGTGGTGGCCGTCGCCCGCTGGGGTGCTGCTCCAATGGAGATAGGAAGATGGATGCTTTCAATGGGCTGGACAACATCACCAGAGAAGCTCACAAGGGGTGTGATGCTTCGGTCGAGCAAGTGAGCAGGAACTTGGAACTCGTTGAAAGCATCAGCAAACATCACACTAACCGAGCTACCAGTGTCTACCGAGATACGCCCAACGTCGAAGTTAGAAATGTCCGCACGGATAATGAGTGGGTCATAACGAGGGAGAATAACACCACGTTCCTCCTCATTTTAGGTCTTCAGCAGGCGTGGTGTTATTCTCCCTCAGTGCTGAAGGAGGTGATGGAGGCCCAGCTCGATTTTTAGGTCTTCGGCAGGCGTCCCTGCTCAGTGCTGAAGACCTGGTGCGCATAAGTAGCGCTGACATAATGTTTGATGGAGTTGTTGGAGGTTCCAGCCAGGGTATGACCACTACTGATGGTGGAGATCATGTTGATCTGCCATTGGTGAGGGTTAGGTAGGGGTGGGATATTGTGCACATATTTGTCCAGCTTGCCCTCACAGATGAGGCATTCTATGATGTTGCATAAGGCAACGCATGATTCGGTATCATGGCTACCGAATTGGTGAAAACGGCAGAAGACGCCTGTGTTGGGCATAGACTTGCTGCCTGGTCTCTCAGGTTGGGCGCTTGGGTATGATAGGTGCCTCATGAACTAGGACATTCTCATAGGTGGTGTTGAGGGTGGTGAAGACCTCGAACCTAGGCTTGGGTGTGAAGGGGAGTAAAGCCCGATCACTTGTCCGAGGAGGGTTGCTTCCACTAGATTAGTGGTGGTTGCCATGTCTGCCCCGCTTGTTATTGCTGAAGGTATGCTGGTAGTTATCCTTCCGTTTTGGGTGTAAGGTACCTTGGGTATTTAGGGTGGGAGCAGAATGCTGAGGTGGGGTTGGGGTAGGTACTGAAGCAGGTGGACGATCAACGAAAGTGCTACGTGCCTGGGTGGCTGGGCCACGCTTGGAATTGAAGTATTTAGCCTTGGCGTGAACTGCTGCCTACTTTATTAGCTCTGCATATGTGTTCCAATTATTGCTATGAACCAGATAGAGGAAGTTGGACTCACGGATGCCACTTTTGAAGGCACCGAAGGTAGCGCAGTCATCAATCTCTGGGCAGCGGGAGTATTCATGGCTGAGCAGAGCTGCATACTCCCGCATGGGCTCATCCTCACCCTGCCGAAGCATGTACAGGTCGCCCGTGGAGTATAGGCGATCAGTCTGGATCATGAAGTGGTCTAGGAAAGTTTGCTTTAGACTATCAAATGAGTTGATGGTGCGGTGGTTCAACCTGTAGAATCAATTCAGGGATGCATCGCTGAGGGTAGAAGGGAAGATGAGGCACATGCCTTCGTCACTAAGGCCCTTACACCCAAGGGCAGACTGGAAAGAATGTATATGCGTGAGAGGATTTTCCGTGCCAGTGTAGAAAGTGATGCGGAGTGCCTAGATGTCTTTCTCGTGGTGGTAATTGAGGATACATTTGGTAAAGGGCTCGGGTCATGGCTTCGCCCAGAGGGGTTGGTGGCCACGGTGCTGCTCGCTCTCGAGGCTCCGAACCTTCTCAAAGAGAAGCCTCATGGCCGGGTTGGCATGAGGGAGAGTCTCAGGTGCTGAAGGCCTGGGGGACGGGTTGACAGGAGCCGGGGAAGGTTCCCACTCTTCGAACGCCTTGGTGTGATAAGACTCCCAGTCCTCTAGATTATAAAATTCCCAACTATCCGAGTCCCCTTCACCTTCTTCAGCTGGCAGGTGTGTGGGCTTCGGTGGGGGACCTAGGTGCGTCACCCTTGGGTCCCCGAGATTAACAGGGATATGGATAAAGATAGGTTATGTCTGACGGTCCAAGAGACGGTCTCTGCAATCCCTATAGACTTCATCGGTTCATGAGGCCGGTCCTTCGGTGGGGAGATGTGAAGGAGTTGCGACTTATTGGCTCTGGGTAAAGAAGGCCTTTACCCTTGCCGAGCCTAGACTGGACCGGGGCGCTGTGGTGAGAGGGCATTGGCTGGTTTAGCTGGATGTGCTCAACATCCTAGGTAAACTCATGTTGGGAACTATGGGTCTACGCTTTCTCCCAGTTACGCTTCAGAGTGCGGTAGTCATGTTCCAGCTGGCGCGGATGAGCTCCACTTCTGCCTGGAGATTGACATCTACCGAATGTTTCTTTCGGGAGGTACCCTCGCGGGGGGTATAGTGTGGAGTATCGTGGCTATCCTCAATCGACATAGCAGAATGTGGGGTAAAAAAGAGGCAACGAGGCCTGATGGGAGAATGAGCCAGCTAGGCTGGTAGAGAGAAATGGGATTCAAGTGCCGAATTCCCACAAACGGCACCAAACTGTTGATGCTCTTTTTCGGAGAGGGTCAACTTAGAGAAAAGTAGGTAGTCTTCAGCAGGGGAGAAGGTGAGGACCTTCGGTAAGGGAAGAGCCTATAGAAGACAAAGTAGGAGAAACAATCATTAAGCTTCGGACACCGGTGTGGTGCCAGCCGAAGGCTCTCCAATGCTTAAGTTAGCTAAGAGTGGTAACTTTGGCAGAGTAACAGTAATAGTGAGAGAGTAGTTACTCTTTTTATTTGGGTACTGTTCCCTATTTATAGGGAGTGAAAATGGGAGCTTTGCACAAAGTTTCGATGTGGGACTTTGTGCAAGTCGATGTGGTGGTGACACGTGTCTTGGAGATTAGGTTAGACAAGAGAGAGCTTCGGCAGTTGGGAGCTTTGGCTGGTGTTTGGCACCTTGGAAGAGTGTCTTCCTTCGGCAGAGGAGAAGGCGTGTTTGCCTTGGTGCTAGTCGTTTCGATGCTGGATATGCTCGGTTGATTATGGTGTAAACAGAAAAGCAAGGATAAGTTGAGACTATCGTTATTGGAGCAACACAGAATCTTAGACTGAAAGATGATAGATGGCAAAATTTGAAAACCAAACACTCTGTATCAGATAAAAAAAGATGATTAACTTTTGTTTTTTGTGTCGAAATTTGGTTTTCAAAAAGAAACAAGAAGAGATAGAATACGAACAGAGCTCGATCAAACCCATTAGATAAAGAATCAAATAACAAAAACAAAGTAGAGATAGATCGATCAAACCCATCAAATTGAATACCCATAAATAATACCAACAACAAAAATAAAAAAATTGCAACAACATTGAAAGCTCACCAGCGAAACTTGGATGGATGGCCTTCTTCTCCCACTCTTTATGAAAAACAAAAACAAATTTGCCGCATAGTGCCTAGTTGCCCACATGCCAAAAACTGTATAGCCGGGCAGCTATACTATTTTTTAAAGACACATTAATAAAATCGAGTATAGCCGCGCGGCAATACTATTTATTAAAAAAAATAAAAAAACCGTGTATCTGCACATGTATACTTTAATTTTTTAATTTTAAAAAGAAGTCTCCCTAGTGATTAGGCACCCACGTGTCAAAACAAGTATAGCCGCATTGCTATACTATTTAATTAAAAAAAATTAAGAAAAAATAACCCTCCTAGTTGCATTCGTTTATACTTTATAGATATTAATTAGCTAGTTTGAACATATCCAAAACATATATTAATCGGCCACTATATAATATTTTAATATAAGTTTTTTAATTTTTTTAAATATATTATTTTTATTCATTAATATGTGAGAATTATTTGTATAATACATTAATTTTGTGTGTTTTATTAAAAATTTTGTTAAAAATACTTGTATTAAACATGATAAATACGTATGTACATGTACAATGCGAGTATTGTATGTCTGCTTTTTTTTTAAAATGTCAATTTTATTGAGTCTTTAAGACGTGTACAGAATATGGATGTATTATTGAAAAATACGTACGTACGTGTATAGTAGAGTATTAAACGTGAAAATACTAGATTCTTTATATAGGTAAAAACTCTGGAAAAGTAAAAAATTAAAAGTGGACAATAGAGACTCGGGTAATGGCCTAATAGTAATGGATAATGCTGTAAAATACTATTATTGATAAATGAAAATTGGGGAAAAAATTTAAAAGAAGAAAAGGATCCTAATATATGTATAAAGTGTATAGCTGATCGGCTATACTATTTATTTATATAAAAAAATATAAAAAAAGGTAACGCCGCATGGCTATACTATTTTAAAAAAAATTAGCAAAAAATCGCGTATGGCCGCGCGGCTATACTATTTTTTAAATAAACATTAATAAAACTGAGTATAACCGCTCGGCTATACCATTTATTAAAGAAAATTAAAAAAAACCAACTAAAGCCACGCGGCTATCCTATTTTAAAACAAAAATAGAATAAAATCGCATATAGCCACCCGGCTATACTAATTATGAAAAAAAAATAATAAATAGATTTGCTACATAGCGCCTAGTTGCTCACGTGTCAAAAATAGTATAGCCGCCGGCTATACTATTGTAGGGGCTTTTTCGTTTTGGTAGCTATTACGGGCTTGGGCTACCGTAAATAGCAAAATGGATGAAATTGCCCCTTGAGCCTGAGTTCAAAGATCAAGCTCCAAAAATGCTTCGTAAAGACAGAGAAGTCTTAGGAAATACCTTAGTTACCTTCACCAATGAAAATAACAACAACTTATAGATAAATTTTCTAGCTTTGCACGAGAAGCTTGTGGCATATGAGTAAAATTGTCATGAGTTTAGCACTGAAGAGAAAACTAAGTGTTCCTAGGGGGGAAATGGGTATTAAGGTATGAGATGAAGCGTTTGCAGAGAGGTTTGGCTGAGAATAAGGAAAAAGATAGGAATGGGTGGCTTGAGTATTATTTCCGGTAGCTTGACAGTGACTCTATCAAATGCTAAAGCAGCCTCCCAGAATGGGAAAAAATGGGGAGGAGGATGAACAAAGCACGAATTTGCTAGGTGTTGCAAGTGAGAGAGGAAGCTTGCTCTTTGAAATGTGGGTTGTCCTTGGTTGGGTAGAGGAGGCCAATTTAATAGCCGTTGGAAGCCATCTTTTTCTAAGAAACCCTAATGGTTTCTATCTAATTTGGCCAACCTTTTTCTTTCCTTCCTCCTCCCCTTCTTTGACTTATCTTATTCTAGAAAAATCTTCTCTGTCCAATCTCACATAATCAGGGATTTTTGGGTGCTCAATGCTCTTTCCCACAGCTGCCTTTATTTCTAGCCATCTCTTTCTTTTCTTTTCTTCCTTCTTCCATGGCTAGGTCTAATGAGGGAAAGAGAATGGGTATGCATGCTGGTTCAAAAGGCGATTCCTCTCCTAGCAGGCTGCGCGCCAATATCCTTTGGTCCCTTGGTTGTCTTTTGCTTGACACTTGCTCATTTCCCATGTGCTAGAACCTCCCAGCAGCTTTGTATAATGGACCTTCAAACTTCCCCTTCGTGGCTTTTGTTTTTCCAGCCAAGTGCTGGGGCTTTGCAGCTCTTTATTGTGATTGTATGAGCCAAGTTGATTTACCAAGTAAGTGGGCTATCCTTATCAAGCATTGTGCTTTTTGGTTGAGTTAATGAGCTATTTTTCTCTTTGTGCTCACCCACATGTTTAGGCCTATGAAATGGGCTTGAGTCCTGAGGCTCACAAGCAACCCGGGACTTCCATTTCTCAGCCCATCAATGGGCCTCATGACAATTTATTATCATCCATATCACAACCCACTCAAGCAAGCCTCGGGTATTTCAGTGGCTTGGGGCTCACTTAAGCTTGCGGCGTGATTGGGTGCAGAATAATAATTCCTTACTTGGCGTGGCATGTCGCTTGACGTGCTTCAATTTTATCGTCTTTGAAGAGGGACACGGTGCTGAGTTTAGCATGGGCTTGTATTTTATAATATTATCTCAATCCTTGGCATGAAAAATTATTTATTTAGCATGGCATGTGGGCTATGACTTGTATATGACGAGCCTTCGTGTATTCCGATATGTGACTTTTCTTAATACAGTATCATATTGGGCCGGAAACTTATTTGGGCCTAACCATGGACTTTTTTGGGCCTCAACAACTATTTATTTTTTTTTTAAAAAAGGACTCGTCTATACTATTTATTGAAAAAAGAGAGGTCTCGTCTAGCGATTAGGCACCACGTACATATAAAGCGTAGAGCCGCTCAGCTATGCTATTTATTTAAAAAATTAGAAAAAAAAAGAAGGCACAGTCGGTCCACTATACTATTTTTTTAAAAAAAGTAAAAAAAAATTGCTTCCAAAAAAAAGTATAGCCGCGCGGCAATACTATTTTTAAAAACAAACATTTATAATACCGAGTAACAACTATATTCAACATCGAGTAACAACCACCATCCCAAATAAGTGAATTTTTACTAAAAACTCTAGCGAAACGTTCATACTTTGAAGAACATGTCATGCCATCATGGTGAACTTTTTACCTACAAACTTTCAACATGTAGCAACTGCATACTTGACACAAAGAGCAATGGCATCAGCATTATGAAGACATGAGGGGAAGCAGTAGGTATATATAGATAGTACCTCTTTTCTCCTTCTGCCATTGTTTGATGCACGGGATTTCAGTTTTCTTTTCTTATTACTGTATTTCTATTTGTCTGAGGAATGGCATCAGTTTGTATATTTGTATTCACTTATGGTTGCAGCCTGTTTGTGTTAGATGGAATGTTTCATTAGATGCCTATATTTAAGCCTTTTTCAATCTAAGTTTTCACTGACCTTTTGCGAGTTGATTCATATTTCTCTTCTTTCTTATCTTGTCCAAACTACGAAATTCCTCTGCTCATAATTTCCATAAAACAAGGTTTTTTTCACAAGGCCTGTGAGACGTACGACTTAAGTCGTTTTGTCAGTCTTCATTATGTGGCATGAGCAACAAGAAACTTTGTTTCCATAACATATGGATAGTCTTCATTATGTGGCAGTGGGTTTTTGGGAAGACAGTCAGTAGCATAATTTTGCTGGTCAAGGTGAAGGATTTGTTTGTAAAAGTAAGGCATTTTTTTGGTGTGGTCATTGAAATTTTCAGAAGAGAGAGAGATAACAAGATAATGCTGTGAAGATAAGACTATGAAATGAAGCAACATTGTGTTGGTTTCTTTGAAAGCTAGATATTTTATTTGGATATGCTCAAATTTTGCTTTCATTTTCTACTTATCTGACTGTTTATGATAAGTATGCTGTTTTTTTTTTTTTGGTTGCTTTATTTCTGGTTTTAACAATTAGAATGTCTGGTTTTGGTTTTGGTCTACCAAATAGAAATGTACCCTATTCTTTAAGCATTCTTTTCAATGATGTGGCAAGCTTAGAATTGGAAAAAAAGGGAAACTGTATCCTACATGTTAAGGGATTAATTTGACAGATACACATTACATGAGTTTTGTGGGAGTGATTTTCATCCCACAAGAATATTCGTCTAAGATTCCGTCGTCTTCTTTGCTTCTCTTTCTCCCTGTAAAACAAATCGGAATAAGAGGACCACACCCGGGGGTGTTGGCCAAAGGCCCTCCGATGCCTAATTTAGGTCGAGTATTTGTAGGAAAACAATAGCTAACAATAGGATGGAGATTTCTCTAGGGTGAGAACCGGGTGGCCGGAGCCGTGTGTGATAGATAGATATTATATGAGTTTAGTTTAGGAGACAAAAAAATTGCCTAATTGATTGCTTGCAACACATTCTCAGGGATTCGTTGTCCAAAAAAAAAAATGTTTGTTTGACTTTGCCTTCTTTACGGTGCCTAACAAAATTATATGTGTGGTAATTATTCAAACCTGCCTTTGAGTGCAATGCACGTTAAAACCAATACCGAACTTGTTTATCAAGATCCATCGGGATTTTGTATACCAAAAGCAATATTTCATAGCCTCTATAAATATATTGGGTGCATGTACTTGCTAGTACCTATTCACCCAATAATCTTTTTTCTTATCTTCTGGATATAATTCATTTATTTTTGTGCTCTATAAATCCAACCCTTTGAAATGGGTTGGTAATTGATAAAATTGTAGCACTTTTGGTTCATAGATGTCTGGGACAAGAGTTAAAGCACAGAGCAGAGCTTTGGTCATCATATTTGGCCTTCTCTGCTTGCTTTTGCAAAGTGAAGAATCCCACCATGGAACTGAATATGTAGTGGGAGATGACAAGGGCTGGGACCTGTATCCGGAGGTATCCAATTGGGGGAAAGACAAGCACTTCAAGGCTGGAGATGTCTTGGGTAAGATTTATTTTCTTAATATAATCTATTCTTCAAAGAAAATTTGAATTCAACTCATCATGTTCAACTAACTTGATCCTTCAATCAAAATTTGAGGTGATATTCCAGTTTTGGTTATAAGTTATTTCATCATGTAGCCAAATCTTAAGGTGCATTCCAACTTTGAGTAATACTTCTGTTAGTTCTGTTTTCAGAGAGTCCAACTTAGCTGCTCATACATTAGCGCGTTTCGCCTTATATATCTTTAAATGATGCATCTTCATGGTATTGGGATCCTCGTGATATCATTCAAGATGTACTAGTAACTGATTTCTTGTAAAGTTTCTTTGGTTTAGAACTGTTATGAAAAAAGTTTAACCTGAAAAGTACATGGTGCAGAATAATTCATATGTTTGGAACTATTTGCATAACATTTGTTTTTGGTTTAATGTACAGTTTTCAAATATAGCAACCCATTATTTAGCGTGGCGGCTGTGGATGCAAAAGGGTACCAAAGTTGTAGTGCAAAAGGCCATCTTAAGAAGTTATACAACTCTGGGGACGATCATGTCGTGTTAAAGAAGGGTCAAAACTACTTTATTTGTAATGTTATAGATTACTGTGGATATGGAATGAGAATTGCTGTTCATGCAGAGTGATTCATCTAGCTATATATATGCTTGTTGTTACAGTAGTTTGTCTTTGCAATAAAGAGTTTCTAGGAAGGAAATGTCGCAATATTAATATTTTGTATGTTATTTTTCTGAATTTAACCATTTCTTCTTCCTCCTTCCCCTTGCTTCCTCTCTATCTCACACTCCATCCCAGATGATTTATTTATTTTCTTAAAACCAAGTTGACATAGTGGAAATTGCATTAAGGGGATTGGCACAGAAGTTGGTTGTACAAGATGGACAACTTCTTGTTTCGCCAAGTCCTCCCGTAGACATGTCTTTAATTAGGGGCGGAGTTAGAATTTTAAGTTTACAGACCAAAACATAAAGTGCAATCATTAAGTAGATTGATTTTTACAGATTGAAAGAGTCTGATACCACAACTTTCTTCTTTTGAAAAACACATCATCTAAAATATCTAAACATTGGGGTTGGTAATTGATAAGATTGTTGTAGCACTTATGGTTCAAAGATGTGTGGGACAAGAGTTGGAACACAAAGCAGAGCTTTGGTCATTATATTTGGTCTTCTCTGCTTACTTTTACTAAGTGAAGAAGCCCATGGAACTGGACATGTATCCTGAGATATACAATTGGGGGAAGATTTGTTCTCTGATTATAATCTATTCTTCAAAAGAAAATTTCAATTGAACTCATCATGTTCAACCAATTTGATCCTTCAATCAAATTTGAGGTTATATTCCAATTTTGGTTATAATTTATTTTATCATGTAATCAAATTTTAAGGTACATTGCAACTTTGAGTAATACTTCCGTTTGTTTTCCGACAGGCCAACTTAGCCACTCATAGATTAGCTCGTTTCGCCTTATCTTTAAATGATGCATCATTATGGTATTGGGATTCTCTTAATTAACATCTTTCAAGATTGAAATGTTTCTTTGGTTCAATCCATGATTTGGTTTGGCGACTGTGGATAGGGGCAGAACTACAATAGAATACATCAACACAGAAGTTACATGAAAGCTAAACACTATAGATACAGATATGAACCAGTAAATGATATAACATAGCAAGATAATAAAAGTGAATCAATGTATATATATATATATATATATATATATTCAGCATTTGCACAATATATGATTATGAACTCTCTTCACAAATTCAATTTAATTGTGTAAAGTAGAGCTAAAAAATCTTTCAAATACAAGTGAACTTATAATATTTGCTGAGTTATGACATTACTAGTCTAGACTAAAATTCCACCAATGTTAGGAAGAATATGGTTATGTCTCTCGGGAATGGCACGAGGAATGGCACGTGGAATACGGTGGGAGCCGACGAAAAAGGGATGCTTAAGTGCCTCTGCAGCAGTCGGCCTCTTAGCAGGATCCCAAGAAAGCAGCGAAGTAATAAGCTGAATTGCAGACTCACTCGCAGATGGGATGAAAAATGAGAGACCAGACCCAGAAAACTGTGGAAACTGATACTCAGCCTGCCCTGCAAGAATTTGCCCTTCAGGCCATGACTTCATGGTTGGGCTGCCTAGCACACTACAAATCCAAAACAGCTGCTGCTCCGCATTTTGACCCGGAAGTAGAGGGCGGAGGTTGAACATCTCAGCCAAGATTACACCCACAGCCCACATATCAACCTTGGAATCGTAGAAGTGTGAGCCGAGCAACACCTCCGGGGCTCTGTACCAGCGAGTTGTGACATAATCTTTGAAAGGAATGCCCGGCTGAATCTTCTTAGCAGAACCCAAATCCCCAATCTTGACCACACCTTGCTTCACCAACAAGTTTTCCGGTTTGAGGTCACGGTGGCACCACCCATTCTTATGCATGTGATCTAGCCCAAGAAGAATTTGATGACACACATTCCTGATTTCTGCCTCATTGAATCTCTTCTTGTGCAGTTGCATAAATTGCAATAAGTTGCCCTCCATGAATTCAAAAACAAGGGAAGCAGTGCCATCAAATCCCATGAAAGCTTGTTTCAAATTGACAATATTCGGGTGGTTCTTCAACTGAGACAGAGACTCAACTTCCGCCATTTGGAGAAATTCCTCCCATGAAGTCAACCTCGATACCTCATTCTTCAGTTGCTTAATTGCAACAATCTCACCAGTCACCTTGTGCAAAGCCTTCCATACAACCCCGAAACTTCCTTCACCGAGCGGCTTAAGGAAGCAATAATTCTCCATTCAAACTATCTCAAGAAAACAACAAAACTCTCTCTTTGTTAATGGAAACTCAAGAGCTTTCGTCAAATATGGAAATTGACGTCTGCCCAGAAGCAAAACCTAATTGATTTCCTAAAGGCTTGCTCACTCACTCAAGGTAGAAAATGCAAGGTGCCCGGCTATTATTTATAGCCTAAATCTTTCCCAATCCTATAAGGATAGTCTAAATCTTTCCCAATCCTATAAGGAAAAGGAGTTTTCGTAATTGAAGCTGTTCTATTTTACTTGGGCCCAAAGTTTTACTACGGTCAACATTTTTATTTAGAGTCAAAGCTTTTCAAAGGTAAAGATTTTATGGTTTAAATTTTAAAGTTAAAAAAAAAAAAAGCATATTGAGCGTGCGACGAGTCGTTGTTGGGCTGGCCCCACAAGGATTATCCACAAACGAAACGGAAGTCGTTAAACCGACCCTCAACCCTTTCAAGGACAAAAAACCAAAAGGAAATTAGAAAAAAGCAAAACAAAACCCAACGCGAAGAGCTCTCTCTCTCTCTCTCTCTCTCTCTCTCAAATTTCTCTGAACCAAACCCTAGCAGCCTGGCTGTTCGTATTGATTATCAGCCTACTACACAGACGTCCTAGTGCTTGAAAACCATCACCAGTTTCACAAATTTCAAGGGGTTTCTCTCTGAAAGATTTGGGTTTTCTCGGTTTTGGCGTGTCAGAAGCTCTCGGAATTCGTGAATTTTCCTCGGTGCTATATACGTACGGCCAACCAATCGGCGATTTTGGAGCAATTGTACCATCCATTCGCTCATCAGAATCGGTTCCTCAGCCTAGGGTTTTCTGATTCTCTCAGGCTATTTGTAAGGATCGGTGCGAAGACAAGCGCAGAGGGCTTTTTCTAATTTCACTGAGATCTGTGAAATTTGATTCGAATTGCGACGATCGGCGGAGGATTGAATCTGTGGTGGCTCTCGGAACCTAATTTGATTCGAAGCATCTGTTCAATGATCGGTTTTTGAAGGAATTGAATCGAACCGAAGAGAGGAGATTGGCGTATGGTCCGCGAAGAAGCTTCTGAAGAGCTCTGTCTCCCTGTTCTTCTGCGGTGGTTTGATTGTTCGATCTCAATAGATTAATCGAAGAAAAAAGAAAACGAAAAGATCTTCAATTTTTTTGTACTGTTTGATTTTTGTTTTTGGGAGTTTAATACAAGGCCTTTATATTTTTATTGGCCTTTGATTATCGTTCTCCTCGGGGCGTTTGTTTGTTCTTGTTGTGGTATTATTATACATATTTCTATTTTTTTGGAAGAAAAAAAAAGTATTGACCATGGCGGTGTATTATAAATTTAAGAGTGCAAGAGATTATGATTCAATTGCTATGGACGGTCCTTTCATCTCAGTTGGTATTTTGAAAGAAAAAATATTTGAATCCAAGCACTTAGGGAGGGGTACTGATTTCGACCTTGTGGTCACCAACGCCCAGACCAATGAAGGTTGGTTCTGATTTAGTTATTCCGTTCTGAACAATTTGTAATTAAACACAAATTTGGGTCCTAGCAGGTGATATGAGTGTGTGTGTGTGTTGAGTGGTAAAATCATATATGATTTTGGAGATTTCAAAATTTGATTTTTGGGTATTTGTTCATTTTTTTTTTAATGCTTGTAGCTATCTATCTACATGTTGTTTATATAGAGGATGTTACATTGCCATACTTCAATTAACGTTGGGGTCACTAATTGCCACCATGTGCCTTGAAAGTTAAGTTAGATTGACCTTATGTGGTGGTTTAGTGTTGTTATCGAATGAGCAAAGTTTGACCACCTATATGTTAAATTGACTCAATCTGAGAGGGGACAGGACAGGGTGTGTGAGATTGAAATCTGGGATCTAATGGAATGGTTAATCTGACTTTAACTAACTAGGAACCATGGGTTATGGTTTGGGGAATCGCATTTTGGTAGCTTTTATCCTTGCTTTCATGGATCAATATCTTTGCTGTGTTTTTATAGTCTTCATGTTCTATGTTTTGCAATTTCAGAGTATCTTGATGAAGCAATGTTGATTCCAAAAAATACGTCAGTTTTAATTCGACGCGTACCTGGACGGCCTCGCATGCCAATTGTTACTGATTCAGAGTACTATCTCAGATCCTTTAAATTCTTTAGTTATGTTTTCGTAAGGTCCATTATGAATTTTGAGTTGTCTGTATCAATTGTTATTGTGTTTAACAAACCTGTGATATGGGGGTAGTACCTGTTATTGTAACTTCTGTGGAGTGCGCCCAAGCAGTGCTATGTTCTTCAATAGGATTTTTGTGTTCCTTATGACCATTAGGACCAATTTCGAGGGTTGGTTGAGTTAGGCTATTTTTATTTCCTTTATTGCAGGCCAAAGGTGGAAGATAAGGTGGAATATACTGAACCAGAAAGGACTAGCTTTCTGACAGCTGATTCATCTGCCATGAAATATGTAAGCTTTAGTATCTACTAGATCCTGGCATGGTTGTGCTTTGCTTTGTGCAATCAGTTAGAGCTTTTAGTGATAGTGTGTTTATTTTGGCGTTACAGCCTGATGAGTCAGATTGGGATGATCTTGGAGGTGATTTGTATGAAATTCCTGAAGTCTTGCCAGTGCAGACAAGTTATCAGGCTCCGGATGTTCAGCCAACAAATAAAGCCGATGAAGATAGCAAGATTAAGGCTTTAATCGACACTCCAGCCTTGGACTGGCAACAGTGAGATGCTTTCAGTTTTATTGTTTAGTTCTGTGATAAATGATAGATTCATGGTCACTAATGCTGGATGATCTCTGTGTTGTATTTGCAGGCAAGGTCCTGATGGCTTTGGTCCTGGTAGAGGTTTTGGCAGGGGTATGGGTGGAAGAATGATGGGTGGACGTGGTTTTGGTGAGTCTTTTAAAATTACATATTTTTGTTTTACTTAATATGTCAGTGCTCATTCAACATATATACATATATATATATATATATATATATATATTCTCTCATTTTACATGACAAAACTGATTTTTCTTTTCTTGATTGAGGTCGAGGAGGAGGGGGGTTGGAGAGGAAAACACCTCCACAGGGCTATATTTGTCACAGGTGTAAGGTTCCTGGTATGTTCCTGTTCTTATTTCTTTCTTTGTGATAAATGATTATATCAGGAATGCACTTATATAAGTTATATTTGACATATTGTATTTGTTTAGGGCATTTTATTCAGCACTGCCCTACAAATGGTGATCCAACTTTTGACATAAAAAGAGTGAAGCCACCCACTGGCATTCCCAAGTCCATGCTGATGGCAACCCCAGATGGCTCATATGCATTGCCAAGTGGTGCAGTAGCTGTTTTGAGGCCAAATGAGTAAGCTGATTTGGTGTTCTATATTTCATAGTTGTTATGCTTGCCTTCCAGTTGTTTTTATGAAAACTTACTATAATCTTTAATATGAAAACAGGGCTGCTTTCGAGAGAGAGATTGAAGGTTTACCATCTACACGGTCTGTTGGTGATCTACCCCCTGAGCTACACTGCCCGTTGTGCAAGGAAGTAATGAAAGATGCTGTGTTAACGAGCAAGTGTTGCTTTAAGAGCTTTTGTGATAAGTGTAAGTTATGATGTAAATATTATTGCCTAAATTTTGCAGCTTTTAAGAATTTCAACCTAATCCCTTGTAATCTTTTTGGTAAGTATAAATTTTCTTTGTATTTACACTGGGTGCCTTTATAATCAGGTATCCGGAACTACATTATGTCCAAGTCAGTGTGTGTCTGTGGGGCTACAAATACACTGGCAGACGATCTACTGCCAAATAAGACACTCAGGGATACAATCAATCGAATCTTGGAATCTGGGGGTAACAGTAGTGCTGATAATGCTGGGAGTACTTTCCAAGTTCAAGGTTTGTATTTCAATAATGTTCCTTCTCTTTCTATTTCCACCAGAGTAGTCATTTTCTGTTCGTATTAAACTTTTGATTTGTAATATTCAGATATGGAGTCTGCACGCTGTCCACAACCCAAGATTCCTTCTCCAACTCAATCTGCTGCATCAAGGGGAGAAGAACTACAGCTATCTTTGAATAAAGAAACCCCGAAGATACAGGAAACCGCAGATGAGGTAAAGCCTGTTGTTGCCCCACAGCAGATTTTAGAGAAAGTGAGGAATACAAAAGTGGCTGATGTATCTGAAGCTACACATGAGTCAATGAGTATGAAGGAACCAGCATCGCAAGGGAGTGCTCCACTTGTTGAGGAGGAAGTGCAACAAAGGCTGGCTTCTGGGGAGGCAGGTAATGTAGTGGTCTGGGAATTATAGTTCTCTGGTTCTGTTGGCCTACTAGTTCTGTTTTCGCATTTTTTCATGGTGCATATCAAGTTCTATGTGTTTTCTTGCTTTCTTGACATACAGGAGTTGGATGGATGTTGAGTAAAAGATTTTTCTTAAAAATAAAGCTTAGTTTGACTCCAAAAAAATAGTTGGAACTGTAGTGATTACTTATTTGTTTGTCATTGTATGTGCATTACAGGAAAGAAAAGGAAAAAGAAGAAAGTTCGCATGCCTGCGAATGGTATGGCTCTTCCTCCTACTTTGTTTTGTGAACTTAAAGCTTTCTATCTATCATATAAATTTGAATTGGATACTTCAATCCTTGTGCTTTTATACATGCCATAATGTTTACATTCAATGCAGACATGCAATGGAGAACCTCGCAAGATCTTGCAGCTGATAACTATATGATGCCTATGGGCCCCGGTGCTTATAATCCATACTGGAATGGCATGCAACCTGGCATGGGTATGGAAGGATATATGGCACCATATGGTGGTCCTATGCCATATATGGGTTATGGACTAGGCCCATTGGACATGCCATTTGGGGGTTTTGGTCCACAGGACTCATTCGGTGCTCAAGGTTATATGATGCCCATGGTTCCGCCTCAGAGGTATGTATTTGTCTCATTTGAATTTCTCTCTCTCTCCTCCTCCCCCCCCCACAATAGATACTTGTACTTTCTCGTATGCATGCAATTCAATGGTTTTTGCCCTTGGAGTCATTTTTGTGGAAAAAGTAGGTTTGCAGGTGTAACCAGTGCCCTAAGATAATGTCACTTGATGCTTGCAAGTTACAATTTAATGCTTTTTCCCTCCTTTTGGCCCCACAACCTAATGTGTTTGTAATCTTGGACTTTATTCAGGGATTTGGCTGACTTTGGCATGGGCATGAATGGCATGAATGGCATGAATGGAATGAATGGCATGAATGGCATGAATGGAATGAATGGCATGAATGGCATGAATGGCATGAATGGCATGAATGGCATGAATGGCATGAATGGCATGAATGTTGGACCCCCTGTCATGAGCAGAGAGGAATTTGAGGCTCGAAAAGCTGATTTGAGGCGAAAGCGTGAAAATGAGAGACGAGGCCAAACGTAAGACTGAAAACTGGATTTGTTTTTTCTTGGAATTTTTATTCATAGGGTATAACTTGGAAAACATGAGTATCTGTTATATGTGATTTGATAGCCATGTTATGTGAAGATTTTTTAAATTCGGTTTCTGTTAGATGCGATTTTCTAGTGTGGTCCACCAAAGGGTTTGGATTCCATTTTAGATGCAATTCCGTTGTAAGGACACAATAGATATGAGATCTGTTATTTTGATTGAAATGTGGAATTCATTTTTGGTCAGTTGGGTTGGTACTAAGAGATGGTAAAGTGTGATACAAGCTTCCCGAATCTGATGTGTCTTTGTGTTTGTTTATCATTCTGTATGTGAAACAAAATTATGCTGTTTTTTTCTCTTTGGGGAGAGTATAGAGATATTTGAAAGGAGAAATCCTTCAGTAGTTGGGCTATGTATAGCTGTTTGCCCTTTTGTGTCCCACAGTTTTAGTATATGGGCAATATCTCATAATAGGATCTAATAGTACTATTCTTCTGAGAAATGGACAACTTGCCTATAATCTTATGGTAATTGGTTGCTTTTCCTCTCAAGCTGTAGTATCTATTTTTACATGGTTGAGTAATTCATTTTTTAATTATATATATTTCAGTAGGGAATTCTCCAAAGATCGGGAATACGGGAGGGAGGTGAGCAGCGGTGGCGGCGATGGTGCTTCTATGAAATCCAAATCTGTACGTCTTTATTGTGCCAATTTCCCTCTCTTCTTATCATTTGTATACTGCAGCAGCAGGGTTTTCTTAAGGTTTTTATCAACACTCTTGCAAGGAGAGACCAAGTTGGCAATAGGACACCAATTTGGCCAGATATTGCCAAAGAGTCTAGGATATATTAGTCTGTTTTCCTTATCAGCTATTATTTTTCGTTCAGTCTTTATTTTATTTTTGTGTCATTATATTATTTCTTTTCTTCGTAATGCTCCATTTGGTCATGGGGATATTAAATGGAGAGAATGCATTGTAGTTTGGCCTCCCTTTTTCACGGTGGCTTGAATCAATCGAGAGTACATGGAAAACGGCTAAATGTGGCCGAAACTGAGGTCAATTAGAGTTCTGTTCTGTTGTTTTAGCAACATGTTCAGATTACCCTAGTATACAGCCTTTTGAATCCCATTAATTCCAACTTATATTTGCCAGGACTCAAAATTTAATAACCTGCTTCTCTGTTTTTTTTAACGGCTCTGAATTGAATTTATTTTTTAAATAAAAAGAAAACCATTAGGAGTCATCTTGGATCATGTTTACACTGGTCTGAGATGCTAATTTTTTTTTTAATATATGATCCTCAAGTGCTTGCTGCAGGTTCAGAATTGAATTTCTGCACTTTGTACAGGAGGAGTGTTTTTAACAATGGTTTTATATTTTATTTTATTATTTTTGGTTTACCATTTCTACTTCCTTTCTGAGTTCTGGCTGCAAAGTTGGATATGAGTAATTAATGGGATCGCAGGGTGTAAAGCCAACGGCAAAAAAAATCAAAGTGTTAACGATGTTTTTTGTTTTCCAAAATTTGAAAACCGAACAAAATAAATAAATAAAGGGAACAAAGGTGTTTAAGAAAAGTGGGTGTTAGTTTCGTAAATGCATGAAGGAAAAAATCGTCAAAGCACTTAGCAAAAAAGAAAAAAGAGATAAAATAATGGGTAACAGTGAAAAGTAATGATTTTTGTGAGAATTATTACTGTGGGAAAAGTTGACTTATTGGGGCTTTTTGTTTTTCTTCTTGTTATGCATTGCAGAAGTCAATTGCTCGATCACCAAGTCCCGACTACAGCAACAGCCACCAGCATCGTCACAGACGCGAGAGGTCATCTCCAGAACGAAGGCCCTCACGTGACCCACGTGACCTGGAGCCACAGCCACCGCGTCCTCCCAAGAGAAAATCAGACCACCACGACAGAGATCGCGAACGCGCCCAAGACCGAGATCGAGGTCGAGACTATGACGATTACCACGACCACCATGAGGATGATCAGCAGCAGCGCCAGAAACGACATCGTTCTGATTCGTCTTCTGCAAAACCACCACCTTCCACTGAAACAACAACAGCATCGGCCAAACCTGCCTCCTCCTCTTCTACGGCATCAGCTGCAGCAGCTGCCGCAGCGGCGGCGGCGGCGGAGCGCAAGCACAAGGCAAGCGTGTTTTCTCGCATAAGCTTTCCGGAGGGGGAAGTGAGCAAGAAGCGGGCTCGCGCTGCTTCTCCGTCGGCGACGGAGGATAACAAGCCGTCGTCGGCGCATCATCACAAGGAGTCGTCTTCATCGTTGGCAAATGGATCGGTGTACGACGAGTATAAAACGACGTCGTCGTCGACTGCCAAGGCTGGGAGTGGCGGAAATGGAAGTAGAAAGGCTATGGTTAGCGCTGCTGCTTCTATGGAGTATGAGTCGAGCGACGACGACAGGCACTTCAAGAGGAAGCCGTCGAGGTACGAGGCGTCGCCGCCGCAGAAGGCGGAGCAGGAAGAGCCCAGGCACTCCAGAGGCAGCACCAGGGATCATCGGGATCGCAGGCATAGATAGGGAGAGAGAGATCAGATAAGAGTAGATCAGAAGAAGAGATCAAACAGTGGGCCTAATTGGCAATTTGCTGTTTTTGTGTTTTGCTCACTCTCTCTCTCTCTCTCTCTCTCTCTCTCTCTCTCTCTCTCTCTCTCTCTTTTTTATTGGGCCTTGGAGGTGATTGAATCACTGTATATGTAAGAGGCCCATGGGCCACGGGAGCAATTGCTTGCTTGTTCCTGCTTGAAATTTGATATTTGATAATTTTGTTTAACCTCTTCTGTCATGAAATACTAAATTACAAAATATGAATAAGAGACTTCTCTCTTCGAGTTCAAGGCTGCTTGCTTTTTACATATATCTTCTTCTTTCAATTATCCGAAAGTTCAATCGACTGGCTATTGTTATTGTTAGATGTCACAAGTTCGAATTCTCTCTTTTCGTTAATAGAAATAAAAATGATAAGTTTCAGTTCGGACCAAAAAATAAATACAACTTAAAGAACTAAAATAAAATATGAAATGAAACCAAACTTCAAGCGAGCATAATGATCTGAATTCAAACAACAATAATCTGCTGAAATCTTAACCCTCTAAACCTTTACAAACAAAAATTACGATCAAATTTGCAACAACAAAAAGGACAAAACAAATCATAAAACAAAGGGAGCCTAATGATCTCAATACAAACCATAATGAGCTAAAAATCCAAATCTTACAACTTTACCCACACACACACACACACACACAAAACTTTTTTTAAGTACAAAGAAGATTTTACAAGGCTAAAAAGATATTAAAAAAAAAAAATGCAATATAATACTATACTAGCATCTCCGCACGCGCCTTTGCGCCTGCAAGAGGCTTTTTAAAAAAAATTAAATTAAATTAATTTTAGAATTAAAAAAGATAATGGGTAGTTGTGCTCCATAAAAATAAGATCCATTATCTGATTTTTCTTTTAATTTTTATTTTTTTAATACGAAAAAGTGTGAATTTACCATATTATTCTCATTTAATTAATAATCACAATTCTAAATGTTTGCATTAACCAAGGGTATTTTCTGGTATTTTGAATGTTTCACCGTTTTCTACCTTTTACTATATATATATATATATATTTAATTTAAGAGGTATAGTCGCATGCCTATATTATTAAAATATTCGAATATATTCAAAGAGTATAGCCTTAAGGCTATATGATTAAACTATTCGAATATATTCAAAGAGTATAGCCGCGCGGCTATATTTTTTAAACCCATCGACTTCTTCAATATAAATGCTATTATAAACACACACAAAAAAAGCTTCTGAACACTAAGGAAAATAACCAAACCAAGATTATATCTCAATTTGCTACAGAGCTTTCCAACCATATTTGTTTCTCAAAACTTATGGGCAATTTGACCACTCGGAAATCTTGTCAAAGGAAATTGGTATCTTGGATAATCAATCGTTGAGGAGCATATGTCAATGGGGTCTAGTCCAGTTGGAAAAGACCTTAACTTATAGACCAATAATTTCAGGTTTGAACTCGTAACAGCTTGGTAGTGTGATTGTGAGAAAAAAAAACCCCTCCTCCTTCTTGACTATGACAAAAACAAAACAAAACAAAACAAAAATTATTAAGCCTAACTAATATTGAAATCACATTAGTAACCCCAAGTAATATCTAGATACTTTAATCCAATTAATACCCAAATGTCTTAATCCTAATTTATACCCAACTAAATAACAACTCTAGTCCTACTTCTTTTCCTTTTTGGTGAACCATAGTCGTTCTTCTTGTTGAGTTTACGTATTTCTCTTATTTACACCGCTCTCTCTTTCTCTTTATCGATTCACCTCTTTCTCTCTTATTTCTATTTCTCTCTTCTTTGCCTCGTCCTATTTTTCTCTTATTCCAAACTGCAAACCGATTGAACTGAATTGGAACCATATAGTTCTAGTTTGATTCGGTTCCTCTAGACACTTTGTATAAAAACCATACATTATGTAACTATTGGTTTCGATTCCAATTCGAGGGGTAAATCGAACTGTGCCCACCTTCAAAAACAGTATCAATTATATTCTCTTACATTATAAAGACTTATAGGTCAGAAATGATTAACTCATTTATGAGGATTATTTTTTGGAATTAGAGTGAAAAAGTATGATTGATTTGGGAAATAGAGCGTCCATGAAAGAAAGCATTAACCAAAACAGAAAAGTATTTTTAAACATTTTTTTATAAAAACAGGGGAGGGTAGTTTTTCACACACACACACACACTACCAAAATGCCAGTGGGGTTCGAACTTTTGATCATTGGTCTCTAAATCAAGGGCCTTTTCTACTAGGCTAAACCCCGTTTCTCAATAACAATATCATATTTAATTATAGTAAGAGGAATTTTTATTAATCAATAAAGTAGGAAAAGCATGAAATACTTTAGTACTTACCTAATTTTAGCCAATTAAACTGAGCAAAAACCCAGTAAATTTAAGTTTTGTAACTAAATTTCTTTTCCGCCGAATGGTATGCGGGGAAGGAGAATTGTAAAAATGCGTAAATAATATTGTCATTTTTTTTGCCTATCCCAAAAGAGATGATGTAGTTTGATTTTTGTTCCATTGTTTTAATAAAAAGGTTAAATCACCAATATTTCCAAGAAAAGCATGAATGAGATTAGTGGGGTATGATGTTTCAATGCAGTTTGTAAGAGGGGGGAAAAAAGGTAAAACAGAAATAAATAGAAATAGGTAGCATTTCTGAATGAAAAATGAATCGAAATTTTGCAAAAAACCCAAAAGAAGCAGCCAGCTCTCAAAAACACCCAAAAACTTTTTCAAATGACGAAAGAGCCCATTATCTTTAGCTTTAGAGACATGCAAGTCCTACAGCCCTTTCCTCCACCATCAGCATGTGAAGATTTTGTCTTCAAGCAAGCAGGCCATGTGAAGACTTTTGTCACTTTGCATATGTTCGACTGTTATTACTGCGCAGCGACAGTGCCATATATAATGTTTTGTTTCTTTATACATATTTCAGAGTGCATGTTGTCTTAGTGTAAAGAGGAATTGTTTGCTATCAGTGTGCATGTGAAGTTCATATGAAACTTCAGAAAAATAGTATCACAGAGAAAGGGAGATAGAGAGTATTAGATAGAGAAGAACTCTTATTCTCATCCTTAGCCATGGTAGAAGTCAGTGTAAATTATGTATATAGTTTGTAACTTCGAAAGAAAAAAGTACACAATATCAGAGAAGAAAAAATCTCAGTACTTCCTCCCTCAATCAATAAAACTCCCTTTGTTCATATACTTTCTCTTATTTTCTTATTATTCTCTTACTCCGACCACTGTTAATACTGTCGACCAATGTCAATACAGCCCTTTCCTCCACCATCAGCATGTGAAGATTTTGTCTTCAAGCAAGCAGGCCATGTGAAGACTTTTGTCACTTTGCATATGTTCGACTGTTATTACTGCGCAGCGACAGTGCCATATATAATGTTTTGTTTCTTTATACATATTTCAGAGTGCATGTTGTCTTAGTGTAAAGAGGAATTGTTTGCTATCAGTGTGCATGTGAAGTTCATATGAAACTTCAGAAAAATAGTATCACAGAGAAAGGGAGATAGAGAGTATTAGATAGAGAAGAACTCTTATTCTCATCCTTAGCCATGGTAGAAGTCAGTGTAAATTATGTATATAGTTTGTAACTTCGAAAGAAAAAAGTACACAATATCAGAGAAGAAAAAATCTCAGTACTTCCTCCCTCAATCAATAAAACTCCCTTTGTTCATATACTTTCTCTTATTTTCTTATTATTCTCTTACTCCGACCACTGTTAATACTGTCGACCAATGTCAATACCCGGTGATAACAGTAGTTCTAGCAACATAAGCAATTAAGTAAGTCTTTTTCTCTTTTATTTTTGGTTTTCTTAGTAGACTTCTTGTCCAAAATAGGAAAACACTTTTCATAATTATGTTATTATATTGCTAAACTGACGATCAATACTTTGTTTGAGCACTTGGTCATGTTTGATATTTGCCATAACAATAATTAGATGTCTGTCAGGGAACCTCTGAGTTCAGAGGACCTCTGAGTTCTGCTCCATATCCCTTTAAGTTAGCGTCTTTGCAGTTCCATGTTCTAGTTTCATGTTCTAGGCATGGTGTCTGGTTGCTAGTTTGGCCTTTGAAAAACCTTGACCGAGACCCTTGTTAAATAATGGTATCAGAGCCTTAGTTTAGCTCCTTAATAATATAGTTATACCAGTGAAGTCAATCAACACAACTGATACAAACCAACGTTTTATAACCAGTTAAAATTTTGTTAATTACCAGAATTACCAGTTAAGAACAGTAAACCCTTTGCATGTTTGGCCCTTGGTGGACACCTATTAGAATAAAAGAAATGTTACAAAAATTAAAGAAACAGAAAGCAGAATACCAAAAAGAAATTAGGAATCTAGAAGAATTAATAAGATCGCCAGAAGTAGATAATTATCCTAGAAGAAAATTAGAAGTATAGAATAGTATAACAAGAAATCAGTATCATTTAGAAGTCTATAAAGAATCCATAGAAGCTTTCCAGGAGCATTTGGGTATCTTAAAAGAAAAAGGTAGACTTAGATAAATTTTATGATAGAATACCTCAATCAGAAAAAATTAACTCTAGATAATAATACATTAGTTTGTTATTTTCCACAAAAAGAATACAAACATCTATTACATAACAGTATAACAATCCTTTAGAAAATAGTATTATTGACCTTTTAATTAATCAAGCAGAAAGTGTAAAATTTGAACATAATAAAAATAATAGAATAATTCAACAGTTACTAGAATATTTCTAGAAAAATTCCTTAAAAACAATTAGACAAAACTTAGACTATATAACTTCTCAATTAGAAGATAATAATAGGAATATCCAAAGATTTCCTAGCAAGAAAGAAATAAAAGAACTCATAGATCTTATAGATAGTAAACCAAAACAAATAGAACTCCAGTCATTAGAAATTATTGAGCAATTAAAATTAGAAGTGCAAAAAATCCAATCAGTACAAAAAATATTAACTGAACAAGTAGAAAAGTTACAGAGTAAAATCGATAGACTTTTAGTTTAATGTCGTATTCTAAAATTAATAATAAATATATCAAAGCATTAGAAGAAGTTGGTAAACTAGATAAGGAACCAGTAGGTCTCACAGACTTTACAACATCTGTAGTAAATACTAATATCCCTATAAGACAAAATAATTTAATTATCCAATTAATTTTAAATTTAGCCGAAAAAGTAGACCAAATAGAAGAACAAATAACAGAAATTAATCAGGTAGTACATAATACCACTTCTACACTACCCAAAGACTTAGTTGATAAATTAAAAAAATTTACCCTTAGGAAATAATCCTCATAGAAGAAAATGTAGAATAAATCCATTTGATAATAGTAAATGGAACTCTTTAGAAGAAAAGGAAAAGAAATAGTTAGAACAGAAGATATATACCCTAGTGAACAAGAAGCACAAGAATTCTTAAGAAAAGGCTTTGAAAAATCTCAGAAAAATAAATATAATTTATATCAATTAGGAAGATTTGAAAATAGACATAGTATTGTAAGTAGCATCAGTCAACATGAAGTCAGCTGTATAGATAAAGAAGTAACCCTTAATTTACTTAGTAACACAGCAATAGAACACTTTAAAAAATCACACTATCAACAAATTCATATAGGAACAATTGTGATAGGAATAGCTGGACTCATTAGGGCACAAGTAGGAACTAAAGCACTAGTATACATATATGATGACAGATCGGATAACCATCAGCAAGAAGCTATAGCTACAACAGAAGTAGATCTTAGCACAAACTTAGCAGTCATAAGATGTATTCCTAATTATGTCATGAATATTAGAGAATTTAGTAAACATATTAAAATTAGCATAAGAACAAAAAATTATAATATGAAAGGTGAGTACAAAAATTTAAGCATCAGTCTTATGTATGTAGGAAAATTTCAGATAGTTATAATTACAAATTTAATGTAGAATTTTAAAATTTAGTACAAACCTTTGGTAGTAAACATGTTAATATGATAGAGGCAAAACCAGTAGATAATAGTTTTTTAGAAGGAACAGAATGGATTTTACCTAATTTACAAGTAGCAAAAAATAGACAACCTGATAAGGCACAAATTTTTTATAATCGTATAGGTGAAGCAGTAGTAAGATTTACTAATTATAAACAAATAAATGATATAGAAGACTTAGAAAGTAAAATAGAAGAAGAAATACATATGACATTTGATAACTTAGAAATAAATATGATTGAACATAATTTTGATAATATAGTTGATAAACTCATAGATGACATAGATATAAAACTTATTATTTAGGATTACATAGATTTATCAGATAAAGAAATGAAAGATTTAATTTTAAATATAGGATTAGAACATATTTTAGGAGAAAAAGAATATCAGAATATGTTAATTGAAGTAGAATGCATGCCAGTAGAAGATCGGTATAGTTCAATTGGACCATCTGTATCCCCTGCAAGTAGAATAGATCAACAAAATCTTAGGCAAACTAATGAACCATGTAGAGAAAATAATGAAGAAACCGGTAGAAATGCTTTCCAACAAGAAGCATTTGGAATAAGAAAAAATAGAATCCCTTATAAAGGAATTGAACAAATTAGTTTAGCAGGAAATATATTAAATTTAGACCATGTAGACCCACAAGATTGGGAAAGAACTATAGAAAAATGGGAAAAAGGATGTGTACATGCAGCATTAATATTAGATTTTAGTAATAATAAAGATATGTTAGATTACTTTGAGCATTCTTTAGATGGAATGGTTTTTGATTATTTTCAAGCATGGAAAACTAAAAATCCAAGAGAACACCAAGCAGCAAAAGAAATGTTTAATATATATGCTTTTGTTAAATTAATTAAATATAAATTTTTAGATCATAACAGATTAGATGGTAGAAATGAACAAGAACAAATTAGAGCCATAAGAAATTTAGAACAACTACAAATTTGTGATTTGCAATATATTAGTGAATATACTTCAGACTTTTTCAAGTATTTAGGTAGAACAGGTAGAATTGATGATCTTAATTTATTAGATACTTATATGACAAAAATTAAATGACCAATAGGAGAAAGAATTTGGAATGAATTGCAAAAACACCCTAGGAAACTAGATGTATCTATACGAGCAAGAATACAACATGTATATGATATATTACGATCAGAATGTAGTCAAATAAAAGCAAAAAGACAAATTAGAAAACAGTTTTACATGAGTTGTAAAAATATAGACTTACCTAAACAATATGGATGTCATAGAAAATTTAAGCAAAAAAAGCCCTATAGAAAAAGCTATAGAAAATATAAATCTTATAAACCACAATATAAAAATTTTAGAATACAACCTTCAAAACCTTTTAGACGAAGAAAATATATCCCTAAACAACTTAAGAAAAGAACAAATAAACCATGGATTAGAAAGTATAAAGTACCTAATAAAAGTACATGTAAATGTTATCTTTGTGGTGAAGTAGGACATATTAGACCTAAGTGTCCCAAATTAGAAAAACAACCTAGAGAAAAAAATACAATTAATTGAGCAATTTCAATTAGAAGATGATGAGGACTTAGAATCAATTTATAGTATTGATGATAATTTAAGTGATAATGAAAGTATTTATAGTGTTAATGCCTTAGACTCATAATCAGAATTAGATTACTCTAGTAATTCCGATAGTGAATTAGATGAACATATGTGTATGTTTGAAGAACAAACAAAGCATGAAGAATTTAAATATGTTAATTTAGGATGGCCCCAAGAATGTAATCAATGTAAGAAAATAGCGGTAGAAAAATATTACACTAAGACAGTAGTTTATTGTAAACCTTGTTTTAATAATAGACCAATAGAAATAAATATAGTTGAAATAAATAACAATAATCAAAAGAATAATTGCCCTAGTATAGAAAAACAAAAGACTAGTTCATTAATAAGAATCAATTGTGAGTTAGAATTATCAAAAGAAAATAAAATTCAAACAAAAGCCATGATAGATACAGGAAGTACAAAAAATGTAATAAAAGAAGAGTTAGTGCCAGAACAATTTAGGCAGAAATTAGCTAGACCAGTAAGAATTATACAGTTTGATACAAGACCTGTATACTTAACACACTGTATTAATAATATACCAACTAGGATAGAAAGACAACAGTTTAATTTACCCTTAACCTTTATATCTCTAGTAGGATCATATTCCTTTATCTTAGGATTAAATTTCTTAAAAAGTTTACAAGGAGGATTTTTATATACACCTCCAGACATTACATTTTTTAAGAAAGACATAACCACAACTGATCAAAGTAATATATTAGAGTCTTATCATAGTATTAACATAGAAGAACAAAATTTTAAATATAATATGGAAGAATTATAAGAAATAAGTAAAGAAGAAATAAATGATCTAGAATATAGTGATATAATATTAGATCATGAGTATCCAATTATAGGAAACGTAGAACCTTTAGAAATTATGCAAATAGATAGACCAAAAAATTTAGAAGAATTGTTACAATTAGCTAAACAAACTAGAATTATAGGAGAAGATCCCCAATTACATTGGAATAAAAATAAGATCTTAGCAAAATTAGACATTATTAATCTAGACTTAACAATTAAAACAGCAGATATGCCTTGTAACTTGTTAGATAAGCAAGAATTTTACCAACAAATAAAACAAATTTTAAACTTAAAAGTAATTAGACCTTCAAAATCTAGACATAGATCAACAGCTTTTGTAGTTAGAAAACATTTAGAACTTAAGAGAGGTAAAGTTAGAATAGTATATAACTATAGGAGATTAAATGATAATACTTATGAAGATAGTTATAAACTACCAAATAAAGATGAACTTATGAATAAAATTCAAGAAAGTAAATATTTTAGTAAATTTGATTGTAAATCAGGATTTTGACAAATTAGATTAGCAGAAGAATCAATCTAATTGACAACATTTACCTGTCCAGAAGGAAATTTTGAATGGCTTGTAATGCCATTTGGATTAAAAAATGCACCATCGATCTTTCAAAGAAAGATGGACCAAATCTTTAAGAAGTATGATAATTTTTGTAGTGTATATGTAGAAGATATATTAGTTCATAGTAAAAATAAAAATAAACATAGAAAATACTTAGAGATTATTTTAAAAGAATTTATTGATAATGGTATAGTTATAAGTAGGAATAAAGTAGAGCTTGAAAAACAAGATATAGAATTCTTAGGTATATATATTAAGTCAGGAACTATACAATTACAAGAACACATAGCTAAAAAAGTGTTAGAATTTCCAGATAAACTAGAGAATAAAAAACAATTACAAGAATTTTTAGGTTTACTAAATTATGCTAGAAGTTTTATCCCTGATTTAGGAAGAAAAATTGTAGCATTACATAGTAAAACTAGTAAGACATGCCAAAAATATTTTAATAGTGAAGATATTAAGTTAGTTCAAAGCATAAAACAAGACATAACTCAACTTAAACCTTTAGCATTAGCATTAGATAATCATTAAAAAATAGTTGAAACAGACGCATCATTAATAGGATGGGCAGGAATTTTATATCAAAAGAAACATAGGAAAGAACCAAAATCAGAAGAAAAAGTTTGTAGTTATGCATCAGGAAAATTTAATGATATGCAGGCTAGACTTCCAGCTACTGACTTAGAAATATTATGAGTAATTAATTCCCTTGAAGCATTTTCATTGTTTTTACATAATGAAATATTTACTATTAGAATAGATTGTCAGAATATTGTTTCTCATTATAATAAAATTACTACTAATAAACAAGCAGCCCGAAGATGGGTCAATTTTGTTGATTCTATTACATGAAATGGATTTAGACCGATATTTGAGCATATTAAAGGTATGGATAATACTTTAGCAGATATCTTATCTCGTATTATTCATTAACAGGTATGCAGTATTTTGGACCATCATCATCTGGCAGCAAAAATAATGGTACACCATCACCATGTGGTAATCCATTAAGCATAAGTAGTCATGCACAATCAGTAGTAAATACTTATTTTTATAATGAAATTTCCGTACAAGAAGTTAGAAATCTTGCTTTAAAGTATCGTACTCAAGCATCATTAGCAGAAAAATAAAAAGTTCTTTTAGACAACTTTTAGAATATTAGAACTAATACTGAAAGCATGAGGATAGGGCATGAAAAACTTATTAGAGCCCTTGAGCAAGAGTTTTAGCATATAATTATCATTATAGAAGAGCAAAACAACAACTTTCTTTTTTGCAGGAAAAATATGACAAGCTAAATAAGGAATATGATACAATAGTAAAGCATTTTAAAGTCATTAATTTAAGATGTCAATTTCTACAAGAAAAAGAGGTTAATAAGCCCACCTTACTTGAGCATAATAGTGAATTTTCACTTGAGCAAAAAACCAAAAATCCATATATTTTTTTCAAACCCTAGCTAGAGAAAGGTATAAATTTTTACCACCAGATGTTAAGAGTCATATAATTAAATTAGAGTATGAGCAAAATACATCTCTTCAACTATATATCCAAGCTTTTCTTTTCAATTTAAAAAATAATCCACACCCTGGCATCAAAATTATTACCAAAAGCTGTTCTCATTATACTATTCACTTAGCTAGTATTAACATGGTTGAATATAGAGAACTACATTTAGAGCATAAACAAAAAAAATCATAGTTACTCCAGCATTTTTAGTAGAATATGGTTATTTAAGTCAACTTTATATTGAAAGTAGTGATCATTTAAATTCATTTTCCTCAAAATTTAAAGAAGTCATAAGTTTTTATCTTCCTCTTTGGAAAAATGTAAAATTAGATTTCACCAGCATACCCCCAGAATGGTTTGAAGATAACATTTACTCAGATAAAGCACAACATAGAATTATTATTTCTTTTAATGAATTGCTTAGTCCAGTAGAATCAGCACAAACAGGAATGCCTACAAAGCAAGATATCCAACAATATAGAGGAGCAATAATAGCCGAGCAACAACTATTCAATGATGATCGTCTGACCCTCCTTTATCAATCCAAGTTTGTCAAAGTATATTCAGAATCTACATCCAGGAGACTAGATGACACATATGAATACATGATAAGCACGACAGGAGCAAAAGTTTTTGATGAAATCTATAACCAGATAACAGAGCAAATTACAGCAGAAGAAAATGACAACGCATATTGGAATAGCTTAGGAGAAGAAGAGCTACACAATATAAATAACACGATGGAAGAATGAAGACCACGTGAAGAAACCATCTAGCAGAATAGTCGCCAAATTATTTGGCTCCATACGGCCAGTACGAAGCAACATATTTCGGTTTCATACAGCTAGAGGATCCCCTAGGAAATCTAGAAATGAATAAGGGCATTATTGTCCAAACACTTTAATTTTGTCATTCTTAATAAATACTCCACTAGTTTTGGGTTTATTTATAAGTCTCCCAAAAATGAGTAGGACTATGGTCAAAATTTTCAATAAGTAAAATCTTGAGGAAAAATAGTAAAGAGGGAATGATTTTGAAAACCTTATTAAGTTTTGCCCAAATTCTAGTAAAATGAATCTGATTATTATGCCTAGTGAAGGAAGGACCTTTAAGAGGAATTTTCATGTAATTCCATGGGCAAAGTTGTAGGTGACGTTGGTGGGTAGGCAGAAAATCAGCAAATGTAATATGTTTGAGTTGAGTTAGATGAACCTTTCATGCAAAAGTTCAATGGATAGATTTAGCACTTGATCATTCCAACCATGGAGTCAAAACCAAAATGTCTAAAATCGATTTTAGTTTAGACTATCGCTTGTGTTAAAAGCAAGCTCTAAGAGCAAGTCCAGCAGCAAGAGGTGGACTCGGGCTAGGGGGTTTGGGAAAAAAATGGGTTTCCAGAAGCAGAAGGTAGCCCGGGCAAGAGGTGGGGGCCACGAGACTGGGCTGGCCCGAGGTGGAGTTCGGCCCGAGCAAGCGCCCGAGGGCGGTGACGTCATGGCTGATGCCAGGCTGGCGTCAGCCCTCCAGCGTTTGAAATTTTTTTTACTGTTGGCGTGTGCATTGCACGCGCCAACGTTAAAAAAAATTTCAAACGACGCAATACAGTAGCCGCCAACGGCTACATTCCACGTGGCAGCCTATTGGCTCTCCGATTCTTTTTTTTCCTTCAATCCAACGGCAGCCAATTTTTCTGCAATAAAAAATTGAAAAAAAATCGAAATTTTTTTTAAAAAATACACAAAAAATACTGAATTTTTTTTGTATAAATACCAACCAATACTGTTCACTTTTAACACCAAATCCTCTTACATTTTCTTCTCATTCTACTATTATTCACTTTCTCCTCAATATTTATTCACTTTCTACTCAATATTTTTTCACTTTCAAGTTGTATTTTGGTCTATCATATTATGGGTTCTTCTACTGAAAATGGAGGGGCATGGAGCATGATGGAAGATGTTAGCTTGTGTGAGGCTTGGGTCCAAGTTAGTCATTGTCCCGTAACGGGCAATGAGATTAAATTTTCTCATATGTGGAAAAAAATTCATCAAGCATTTTGTGAAAGGGCAATTGGTTCTACACGTACATAAATGAAATTATCCAGTAGGTGGAAAGTTCTTAATAAAGAGTTGGCGAAATGGAGAAATGCCTTAGCAAAAGCGATGGACACCCATCGAAGCGGAGAAAACCTTAGCAATGAGGTAAATTATTTGTCATTTTCGTTCTATTAATTTCTATGTCATATTAATTTTTATTTAAATGTTTCTTGCAATTTATATATTTTGTTAATATGTCTATAGTTTTTTTTTATACATGTTGCATTTTTTTTAAATTTATTGAATTTGCAATAGTTTTTTTTTTTACATGTTGCATTGCCAATATTTTTTAAAGTTTTTTGCATTTCCATTTAATTATTTTTTTATAAGGGAAAAAAAGTTTCAACCATACCCATTGTTGGGAGGTGGTGAAGACTTGTAAGAGATTCCAAATTATTCCAACCGGTCCGACGGTAGGCTTAAACGAGACTCCACTTCATGAGACGCCGGCATCGGATTCACCTATGGATTCCCCGATGAGTCAAGACTCACCCATTGAAAAGGAGCCAAGGCCTATTGGGAGGAAGGCGGCGAAGGCGAAGAGAGGGAGTAATTCTAGCAAGAATGCATCTAAATTTTTGGAGGAACTTTCAAAGCACCAAGACATGAGAATTGAAATGGACTTGAAACAACAAGAGCACGATATGGCTATTCAACTAGAATATGCGAAAGAAAGGGAGTATGTACGCAAAGAAAGGGAGTATGTACGCGAACAAAACATTGAAAAAAAAGATCGGGAAACTATGGCCATGGATACAAGCCATATGTCCCCTGAAACAAAACAATTTTGGAAGCTAGAACGAAGGGATGTTATGAGACGAAGACTTTTTCGTGACGATGGACCTAGCAACAAGGATTGGTTAAATGATGAAAACCATTAAAATAGTTTGCTTGCCTTTCATGTCTTAGTTTACTTGCCTTTGATTTCATTGTATTTTTTGTTTTGTTTAATTCATGTATTTTATTTTATTAGTTGTATTGCTTTTCTTTTAGTGAATAAAGAAAATATTCAACAAAAATCTTTTTTATTCAAAACATTCCATACATAAAAAACACACCACAACCAAAGCATAAAAAAAAAACAAACCACAACCAAAGCAAAAAAAATAAACAAACCATAACCAAAGCATAAAAAATAAACAAATCACAACCAAAGCATAAAAAATAAACAACCCACAACCAAAGCATAAAAAATAAACAACCCACAACTAAAAATAATAAAGTATAAAAAAAAACAAAGCATAACTAAAAATACAACATAAACATAATAAATTAAAAAAAACATCTTCACTTCACTTCATTCACCTTCATTGCCTTTCACCGCCCATAAATGCTCCATCAAGTCAACTTGACGGTGTTCATGAATATACGACGATTGCATCTTCATGTAGCGATCAATCATACGGGGCATGAAACTACCGTCTCTAACCAACGGTTCATGATGCACTGGTTCTCCATTTGACCCTACTGGTTTTTCATAAATTCGTGTTAGGGCCGTGTCCATCGTCGGACCGGTTGGAATAATATGCATCGTAATCATATTCATCTTCCACAATTATGTTATGGAGGATGATACAAGTCATCATTATACTCCTAAGCACCTCCTCGTCAAATAGACGTGCTGCGCCCCTGATAATAGCCCACCGGGCTTGAAGGATACCAAAGCACCTCTCAACATCTTTTCTGTACCCCTCTTGATAGCGAGCAAAAAATTTTTGCTTATGGGATCGGGGATGTGGAATTGTTTTCACAAATGTTGTCCACCTCGGGTAGATGCCATGAGCTATATAATACCCGTTCTGGTACATGGTATTGTTAATTTCATATGTGATATTTGGGGCTTTTCCTCTCAAAACATCATTGAACACCGGGGATTGACCTAGGACATTCAAATCGTTTTGAGATCCAGCAACTCCGAAGAAGGCGTGCCAAACCCATGTATCAAAACCAGCAACTGCTTCCAGGATGATACTTTTCTGCCCTTTTCTATTTCCGTAATCCTCTTGCCAAGCAGTTGGACAATTTTTCCACTGCCAGTGCATGCAGTCAATGCTACCAATCATGCCAGGAAATCCTCGAGACTCAGCTTTTTGGAGAAGCCGTTGCAGGTCCCTGGGCGTAGGTCTGCGTAGGTAGTCTCTGGTGTACAGAGTTTCCACTGCATCACAAGATCGCACCATGCTCTCCAAAACAGTGGACTTCCCCATCCGGGCAATCTCATCCACCTGATCAGCAGATGACCCATACGCCAACATTCGTATCACAACTGTGAACTTCTGCTCTGGAAGAAGTCCCAAATTTCCAGCACAATTTCTCTTTTGAACAAAATATTCATCATAATTGCAAATATCATGCATGATTTTATTGAACAAATGGGGTTGCATTCTATATCTCCCTCGAAAATGAACATCAGAGTACAGAGATTGTGGGATAAAATAATCTTCCATAAGATTCTTATCCCGAGAATGTCTATGTCTGTCCACATTTGGGCCACAACCTTCTCGTGAACCACGACGACTCTGGTTTTTTTCCTCCAGCAAAGCAACTGCTATGCCAAGTTGCTCATCTAGTTCTCTCTGCGCCCTTTTGCTTGCAGCTCGTCTACGCATTCTTTCTCTAATTTCTCGCTCTTGTCTCTCCAAAACCTCTTGCATGTCTACCATTGAGAATGGAGAATGAAATATAAAATATGAGAAATGGAAATGTAGAGAAGAACTGGTGTGGGAGGTATGAGCTGAACCTCTGGTTTTATAGAAAAATATAGACAGATAGATATGACACGCGGCGCAATCTTAGAGGGTGAAAATCTTATCTGAAATTTGAATTTCGAAATGTATCTGAAATTTGACATTTTAAATTTATCTGAAATTTGAATTTTGAAATGTATCTGAAATTTGAAACCGAAAATCTTATCCGATATGAATAGTATTGACACGTAGGAACCCAAAAATCTTATCCGAAAATATTATCCAAATTAATTGTTTAAGTAAACAAAGTTGTGAAAAAACAAAAAAATGAATAGTATTTGCCATGGCAAGACTAAACTGCTGGAAACACACTTTGTTGGAGGGGGCTAGAGCAGCCACTATTCACGTGAATAGTAGCTGCCCTAGGGCTCCCCTTGCCATGGCAAGAGACTAACTGGTGGAAATGCTCTAATATGGCATCTTCGGAATTCTGTTATCGAAATGGAGATCATCCGTATATGTTTTTTTTGACAGAAGAATGAAAAAGTTTACTAAAATCAAGGTATTCCGTTCTGATTCCGGGGTATATCTCCGCTACCTTATGAACTCTGCTTGCTTCACCTACTTTCAGGAAATGTTTGCAACAGAAGTATTAAAAAAAAAAGAAAAAGGTAAATTGACAAAACAACTCATGTTTTTATTTCTAAATTAGCATAATACACCAGTAACCATTAAGCTTAAGCTTGAACATACAAAAATACAAATCATAATGCAAAGGCAGCCTTTTCATAGCAAACCCAACACAAGACCTACCAAATGGCAAAGACCCAAATACTCCGAAGGAAAAATCTAAGAAGAAGTCAAGGTGGGAATCATTCCAGCTTCTCTAGCATAAGCAAAAATCCCACCAGCCCTAATAACAGGGCCTGCATCCCCAATGGGCTTCAACGTGTACTCTTTCCCAGTCGTGTGATTGATCAGACGGCTCTCGCTCAGCTCGATGCTCACCACATCCCCAGTCTTGCACTCCTCGCAAACCCTAACCTCCGACTCCAGCGGGTACACCTCGCCAGTCGCCACCGAGTTCCTGAAGAAGATGCGCGCGTAGGATTCCACCACTACCGCAGCAACGCCCGCCGCCCCTAGGGCCACTGGCGCGTGCTCGCGCGATGACCCGCACCCAAAGTTCGCGCCCGCGATTATGATCGAGTACTTGGACTTGGTCTTGCCCGGGTCCACGAAGCGCGTGGAGTGGGCGTCCGGGAGACCGCAGAGCGCGTAGGATCCGAGCTTCTCATACTCAGAGGGGTTGGAGGGGACTAGGGTCAGGTACTCGGCGGGGATGATCTGATCGGTGTCGATGTTATCGTCGAGGACATAGCAGAGGCCGTGGAATGTGGTGGATGGGGTTGGGGATGCGGCGGCGCGTGTGGAGAAGGTGGCGCGTGGGGTTGGGGTTTGGGGTAGGGGCGCGTAGGTAAGGGATTTGATGGTGGATGGGGATACGGTTGGGAATTTGAGAAAGGTGGGGGTAGAGAGGGCGTGGGAAGGCTTGTGGGTGGTGGTGGTCGTGAAGCTAGGGTTTGGAGAGAGAGAGAGTGAGATGGCGGCCATGGCTGGAGCTTGGAGCTTGGTGTAACAAAGAAGAAATTAATTGGGGTGGGTTTTTTGTTTGATTTTTATCTTGGTAGGTTTTAAGTGGTGGAGACTTGGTGTACGACGGTGAAGATGGTGTCGTTTTGATGTGGGCAGGCAGACGTGTTTGAGTTGAACTCTCCTACATTTTTGATCGAAAAACTCCCCCTACATTGAAAAATAACACCACCATCAATAATCAATCAATTTCATTTCAACCATGAAGCCTATATAACTTTAGTCATCCACCACTGCATAAACTATTATCAGCCAAACTGTAATTTTTTTTTTTTTGAACAAAAAAAAATTCTTAAAAAGGAAATTGGTTTTTTTTTTTGGTTTGTGGTGAAAATGGAACTGATTCTTCAGAGAGATAGAGAAAGAGGGGTATCGGTCCGGATAAAAATGAGTTATTGCTGTCACGTGGTCATATTATCGTAGTATTTTCGGTGAGAGTGAAGGTTTGTGGTAATGAACACTTGCAGTATATTTGTTTGCCTTTACGGCCTTTAAAAATGGGGAATTTTCAAATTTGGCCTGATTAGGCCAGGAGCTGGGCTAAAAGGGCATTTTCAAGTTTGGGCCTATTAAAAAAGAGCCTGTCTAGAAACCAGGAAGGAAAACACGATGTCGTTTGCCGTATACGACATATCGTCTTTTCGAGACAATTTAAAGATTAGGGTTTGTAAAAAGGAATAGACGGCTCAGATCCGAAGTTCACGATACCTTCCAACGCTATAAAGTCCCGGTTTCATCACAAACCCTCACTCTTCGTGTGGCGAAAACCCTAGCTCAACTGCCGAAACCTGTGCTTCGCTGCTCATTTCTGATACGATGGGTACCCCTCTATCTCTCCCCCCCTCTCTCTCTCTCTCTCTCTCTCTCTCTCTCTCTCTCAGATTTTGTTCCATGCATCTGTTTCTATTTGTATAAACAATGAAACTTCAGCTGAATCTGTTTGATATGCATTTGATTTGTCTGATTCTTAGCTTACCGAGCTTCTCGTTGTTGGTTTCCAAGCTTATAGAAGATGAAAATTTTATGAACTTAAAATCTTGTTATTTCTCTTGTTCCTTATATGTACTAGCCCGTCCACCACATTCCAAGGTTTAAATGGTTTGGCTGATAGTCTTTAGTTTAAAGTAGTTATATGACTAAAGTTAGTTTTCATAATTTGAATGAAATTAATGACTCTGTTATTGACACATTTGTTATGATTTGGTTTTCGATTGCTTAAAATGGGTTTAATCTGAAACTGATTTCCTTGAAATGCTTGAGTTGGGTGATTACAACAATTGGAAACAATCTTTAGAAACTGATGGACATGGGTATTGCTTGAGATTGGGATGTGTAGCTTTAGATGTTTATAGATATTAATTGAGTAATGATCTGTTTATCTAATATGTGGTTTTGTTTGTGTTATTTTGGGGGCATTAGGAGCCTACAAGTATGTGTCGGAGATATGGAGGAAGAAGCAATCCGATGTGATGAGGTTCCTCCAGAGGGTGCGCTGTTGGGAGTATCGCCAGCATCCTTCTATCGTCCGTGTCACAAGGCCCACACGCCCCGACAAGGCTCGTCGTTTGGGTTACAAGGCCAAGCAGGTAGTGATAATTTCTTAAACTGCATGCCATACACAAATCATTGTTGAAATTATGGGTTTCAACTTTTATGACCAAGTTTAATAGGCTTCCGGCCATTTGATATACATGTATTCCCATGTTTATCTTTTGACTCTATGAAATGATAATTATGGTTGCGTGTTGCGAAGGATTACTGTATTATCTGGCGCTTATCTTGTGGTATATTAGGTTCATTTCATGCCCTTTCGTAATGATGGATATCATTCATTCAGTGAGCATGCATGCTTCCTGTTGTGAATTGTTTCCTTTTGTTGTGCGCCTGTGGGCCTAATCCAGTATGTGTGCTGGTTAAGCAGCATTCTGATGCTTAAGCATTTTACCTAAAAATGCTGCTGTCCTTCAGTGATTGTATGTTTCCTGAGACCAGCTATACTAAACCAAACAATTGATCTTCTGCCGAGCCAGTTCTATCTATGGTTTTTGCTCTTGTCTTCATCCGATACAGTGCACTATTTTCTGTATCTTATATATTTCTTTGAACATGTGTTTTTGTTGTCTCTTCTCATGCACCTCTTGGTCTTTGTGCCCCAGCCAGGTTTAATTGAATTCGTTCAGTTGGCTGATAGTTCTAGTAAAATTTGGTGCAGGGTTATGTTGTTTACCGTGTCCGTGTAAGGCGTGGTGGTCGCAAGAGGCCTGTTCCCAAGGGTATTGTATATGGGAAGCCCACAAACCAGGGTGTGACCCAACTAAAGTTTCAGCGCAGCAAGAGGTCTGTTGCTGAGGAGCGTGCTGGCCGTAAGTTGGGAGGCCTTAGGGTTCTCAACTCATACTGGATCAATGAGGTTTGTGACTCAGTTTTAATTCTAATATACTTGGGTTACAGAACTTGTTTTTATTTATTTGTTTGTTTCTTGGGCTTGGTGTTTGTTTGATTTTGTGATGTCCTGCTTACATTTCCTGCTTTGCAATCTTTGAATGCAGGACTCTACCTACAAGTACTTTGAGGTAATCCTGGTTGATGTTGCACATAATGCTATCCGTAATGACCCAAGAATCAACTGGCTCTGCAATCCTGTTCACAAGCACAGAGAGCTTCGTGGGCTCACTTCTGCTGGGAAGAAGTACAGGGGACTGCGTGGAAAGGGACACTTGTACCACAAGGCACGACCTTCCCGCAGGGCTACCTGGAAGAGAAACACCACCCTCTCCCTTCGTCGTTACCGTTGATTTCAATCATTTTATCTTATGTTTTGTGTTATTTCTGGGTACTTTCAGGAAGACAATCTTTGTTGTGAGTTTGAAATTTTGGCACTTAAAAACTTGAATCATGTTCTATTTGAATGGATTACCGTCTATTTTAGTCTCTTGTGCAATTGTCAAGTGATTAGTTTTATATATGTTGCAAGGTTCCAATTATCTTTGATGGTGAATTTTTCTAATGTGGTGGCGTGTTTTGGGAGATTCAGTTTTCTGACTTGTTTGATGTACGGTTTCCACAGCCAAGTAGATTTATTTGGTCTACTGCTTTGTAGACGGTAGACCTATTCATGTTGCCTGTAGACATCAAAATCTCGATAAGATGTTAAACGAGAAAAGCATTGAATTTGTGAGTTGGATATCAAATTCTTGGCTCGATTTAATGATAATAACCAGTGAGAACAATATGTGTATATATATATATTGTTGTAAATGCGTGAGTTGGTGGATGACCACCATACCTCTTAATATTCCACCGTTGGATTTTATGTAACCTATGCACTAAGTATTTGTAATTAGTGCTTGTAACCTATAGGTATATTGTAAATGATGGTATTCAATCTTCTATTTTGTAAGTCTATAAATAGGTGGTTCTACCAAAGATTAAAGACAGAATAATATGGTGAAGCTTTATCTTTAGCATATCACTTCTCTCTACATTTTCTCCATCTAGTTTTATAACACGTTATCAGCACGACAGCTCTTGGTATGTTTTCTTTCTCTGAATTTTCATTCTTCTTATATGAGCTAGAGTCATCACATGGTATAGAGTTTCTTTGTACTCACCATCAGACTTCATCATGCTCGTTTATGAAAAAAAAAATTCTTATTCTTATTACACATGAATATAATGCCATGTTTTTTATTTATTTATTTATTTATTTATTTAATTTTAAATATGATCTTACTTATTATGATGAGTTTGAATTATACAAAAGATCAGGGTCCGAAGTTCCTCGATCCTCATCATATAACTAAATTAGGACATACAGTTCTTTTGATTGAATCAGAACCTAAAGTTCTTTGATTCCAAATAATTGAGGGTGTGAAGTTCCGCGAATTTAAAGAGCACATAAGGACATGAAACTCCTCAATTTTGTATTAATCAAAATCAGAATTCCATGAGGCGTACATATGTCAAAAACCCGAACTAGAAGTTTCGAGTGCATATACATCGATTTGAGTATGAAGTTGAAAGCACAACTATTAATTCAATTTGTTTAGATCTACGTATTCGAACTTGAAGTTTCGAATATATATTGATATGAACCTGAAGTTCATAGTTTTTCACGGATCTTATACTATATATGAACCTGAAGTTCATTACTTATTTGTGCCCATATGAACCTGAATTGGTTGGAAATCTAATTCTCCATCTACTTGTAGCTTTATCTACATATTGAATCCACATTAATATTGGATTATCTTGGAATTTCATAGTCTTTAATTTATTTAATTTATTCCCCGTTAATACCAGTTTACTCATTTTATTTTATTTTATTTATGTTGGGTTATTAGTTAATTTCATTTTACAATGGTAATGTTTTGTATTACCTCCCAAATATTGACAGCCAGAGGCGTCTATTGGAGAAATTTCCGACTTTTTTTTGTTGGTAGGAAGTTTACGATGTCATGAACCAAAAGTTCATGAGGCCCCAATATTAAATAACTATTAAATTAGTTGAAGATTATGATATCATGAATCAGAAGTTCATTGACCGGATAACTTTTATGTTGTGGCATGACTATCTTGGCAATCCATGTTCCACAATGATACATAAGATTTTTATAAATTTGTAAGGACATCGTTTAAAGACTCAAAATATTGTCTTGTCCAACAAATATCATTACACAGAATGCTTACAAATAAAAGCTGTCATAAGATCATCTCAATCAAAAATTAACTTTGAGCCATCTTTCCTGAAATATTTGAAGGGGATATTTGTGAGCATATACAACATTTAATTATGGATCACTTCACCAGTTTTACTGAATGTGCCTACTAAAATGGTCACATATTTGATAACGACTGTGAGTTTATTTTCCTACATTTTGAGACGATTTTCCCGCCGTTAGGGGGAGAAATGGCAGTTCCTGAAGAACGTCGTGAAATAGTGTTGAATCAATCCACTTTTGTCTCATCAAGATAATGCATATATAAGTTGTACATATGCTAACATGGATTGATATTCTTGTATCACAATCTATTAACATGGTGACTATATATATAATGCATGCCTGAAGCATGACAAAAATATAGGTTCTAAAAACTTAACTCCCTAGAAGTGGAGATTATTTGAAAAATTCAAGCCCTATAAAAAATAACGCTCTATAGGAGGTTATGATCCACATATTCTAATAATTCATTGTAAAAGAGATGTTTGTCCCATAAGTGACAATATAAGCCCCTGAAGAGGCATTGGTACCCCAAAGCAATGAGATGCTTATAAATTATGCATGCGCATGCACATGAGAATTGTGGGATCACAAATCGATGATACATTTGGTTTATTAGTAGCTACTACAATCATCAAAGGCTATGATTATATTAAATCACGTTTCATGAATGTCGACAAGTTAAGTGATTGACCAAAAATGGAAATAGGCAATTCCATTTATCACTAAATAAGAAGAGTTGGATATTGAACCTATAACTCAAACACCAAATTACAAATGTTCAGTATGAAGGTTACGAATTGGTGTTTGTGAAGTGAAATAAGATCACTAATATGACATAAGGTTTCCTGGGAGAGACATGTGGTTTTAGTCTCCAATCTCATCGTAAATGCATCCACATTTCTATAAGTGCGGTTGTTACTTTAACGCAAAACTTATAGCAGGTGTTAAATGCATATTTATTAAGACTATATGGTACATGGAAATCCTCAAAGCTCATGAAATATTTGATATATATCGGATGAAGCAACCTCTTGAAAGATATAAAGTACCACAATATTCTTAATTAAGAGTTAACACTAAGAGTTTGAGTATTTTGAATTCAAATTTGATATTGTTGTAACATATTCTAACTACTAAATTAGTTGTTGATGCTCCTAAAGATTTCAATCATTTGAAAAGTGAAAAGCAGGTTAAATAGTGTGATAGACGATCATGTATGAAGACAGTGTTGCTTGTATTGCTCAAATCAGAGAAGGGGAGATATTAATCAGGGGGAGATATCAATTAGGGGGAGCATCCCAATTCTACTACATACAGGACACATGCGCGTTGTACTCTTTTTTCCTTCGACTAGGTTTTTGTCCCACTGGGTTTTTCCTAGTAAGGTTTTAACGAGGCAACATAAGTGCATCCAACATCATATCAATGATCAAGAAGAAGTTTCACTCTTTTTCCCTTCGCTTTGGTTTTGTCCCACTGGGTTTTCCAAGCAAGGTTTTTAATGAGGGAACTATGTCATTGTATGGTGGACATCCAAGGGGGAGTGTTGTAAATGCGTGAGTTGGTGGATGACCACCATACCTCTTAATATTCCACCGTTGGATTTTATGTAACCTATGCACTAAGTATTTGTAATTAGTGCTTGTAACCTATAGGTATATTGTAAATGATGGTATTCAATCTTCTATTTTGTAAGCCTATAAATAGGTGGTTCTACCAAAGATTAAGGACAGAATAATATGGTGAAGCTTTATCTTTAGCATATCACTTCTCTCTACATTTTCTCCATCTAGTTTTATAACATATATATATATATATATATATATATATATATATATAAACACAAGCAAAAAGTAAAACTAACTTAAATGGAACGGATGCAGAAATAAATAAATTTGATTTTCATATTCACTATTTTCAATTGAAAAGGAATATGATAAAATCATTAAAATAAGATTTTAATTAGAAGATAAAACCTCAAGCCAATTCAATGAAATGAGTTGAGTTCTTTTGGTTCACGAACTTTATGCTATGAGCATACAAAAACTCAAACTTGAGTTGAAATTTTAGCGAGTTTTATAACTTCTTTTCTCTACTGTCACTTATGCGTTGTTGGAAATAATTGAGGTTTTGAATGAGCTTAGAATTGAGTAAATCAGACACCGCCATATCATTTGGTGAATAAATTTGACATCGTGTTGTGTTACGAACACAACAATGTTCTGCATGGCATTTCCCAAATAGGAGGGAAGAATATTGTGGGTTTTTAAGGTCTTTAGACTACAGCCTTCCATGAATGTAGCTGTCTTTCAAATTATGCAGTGCTTCTCTGATTGAATCCTCATCCTGGCTGGAGTACTTCAAACATATCAGCCGCTGAGCAACATGGTACGCCATCTGGATCGGTTGGTATTGAAGGCAGTTTACTTCCATCCTCTTCACTTCCTAAACATTGAAATTTTAAATTTCTTAGTCACCGGTTCATGACGAAGGAACTTCCATTCAGAATACCAGAATCACTCTTACATTAATTCAGATCCATTGATAAAAAGAAGGCAAAAAAGTATAAGATAAATTATATGGATTTCAATGACATTGCATTGCAATGGGACTGAACCACTTCCTTTGTTTTTTGACATGGGGTAGCAAGAAATTCCTGGCCCTATTTCATCTTAAATCAGATTTTGAGGAAAAATACCAATATAAAAAGAAGACTCTATGTTTATGGCAATGCGAATATATAAGATAACTTTCAATTCTTGGTTACTCGAAATAATTCACCTTTTCTGTGATCCTGGATGTGATGTTTCTGGCCGTTTCAATTACTGAGCTTGGCAGTCCTGCCACTTCTGCTAATAGAAGGCCATAGTGCGGAACATGCCTCGCTCCGTCCTTCAGTTGAAACTACGCAAACAGACAAGACTTTCAGCCACCAAAAGTCACATAAAATCAAGATTAAAGTGAAGGGATCTTGGAAAAACTACCTTGAAATCTAGACGATTATTTTTAATGTCAACATCAAAGTGAAGTATTTTCACATTTGGATAGACGGTTACTAGTTCTGATAGGTTCTCCATATGAGTAGCAAATATAGTATACCTGAGAAAGATTGAGTAGGATGGTATGTTAGCTTCTGCAAATAAAATTTCATCACTAACTAGGCTTTGTATGACATCGTTCATAAGAAAAATCCTTGGAAAAATGTAAAAATAAAGCTATGGTAGTTGATAAGCACTGACAGAAAGGACCACAAAGACAATAAGTTCTTAACTACCAAAACCAGATAGAACTAAACAATAATATTATTTCTAAATGCGTCTCACTTCTGTACAGTCTTGTGGTATGCCTACTTATCTAGATGAATCATATGGCAGTACGTAAAAAATGATAAGTTAATTGGTTTCTTTTCTCCCATACATTCTTCCATTCTTTATGTATGCTTAAGAAGTTCGTCGCAGATTTTCACAACAATTGGAAGCATTTAGCTTCAATGCAAGTGATATATATGCAGCTTCAATTGTTTAATATAGTGAAAACCGTGTGCATCAATTTTTAAAGGACCACATTTTAAACTTTTCCATACTCAAAACTCATAAAATTTCATCTGAGGTAACCCACTGGAACCTTGGTAAATGGTAAATTGGAAAAGAGATTACGCTTTCAGTGATAACAAATGTTCGCAGCAGCTCCAAGCAATTGCAAATCCATCAGAAGAAGATGTAGCCCTCCCAAGTTCATCCATAACAATCAGACTCCTATGTCCAACATGGACCGAATATTATTGGATATTACTGTATATTCAAAGGGTTAAATAAATCTTGTGGTGTACTACCTCTGGGAGACATTTTGCATGATAAAAGCTGTTTCTTTCATTTCTGTCATGAACTGTTACAAATAATAAGAAAATTCCTTTCTAAATATTCCGTATTAAATAGAAATAAGGTGCATCACTAGAACATATGGGGGATCCATATTTCTGATATTGAAGTTCGAAAAATTTACCGTACTAGAGTTGGATTCAAGATTATCTACTGTACCCATCCTTGTAAATATACGATCAACAACCCTTAGAGTTGAGAAGCGAGCAGGAACATAACAACCGATCTGAGCAAGAATAACTATAAGACACACTTGTTGAAGGTAAGTACTCTTTCCACTCCTGGCAGAAACATTCCGTAGTTAAACTCAAGCAAACGATAACCTAATTGGTCACATTCTTTAAACATATATGAATATTCATCTTATGGTCAAATATATTTTTTCTATGGTCAAATATATAAATATCAGTCCAAAGCCCATAAAGGTCAAATATATTTTCCAACTGTTTCTTGGTAAAAATATGATTTTCATCTTCACTATTTAACCTGTCTTCTAACAACTAATAACTGGATGAAGCCGGCAAGACAATGCATGAGAAAACAACACTTCCATGTATTACTTGAAAAGAGAATTCCTTACATGTTTGGGCCTATGATAAGCACCATGTTTGACGCCTCTGATAAAAATATATTGTTGGGCTGCAAGGAAAACGAAAAAAGAAAATAGCTATAGTTTTTCTGCAGAATCTCAAGCAAATTCATGAGGAGGAGAGAGTAATCCAATTATAGAAAATAAAGCATTACGTACGACAAAGTCATTGTGTATGGTCTCTAGGATAGGGTGTCTTCCAGCATCAATTGCCATGGGGCCATTATCTATAAGTAAACATGATAGAATCAAGCATTTCCCCTATTGAACATCCAAATTCATGAGCGATAATTCCAGACAACAGCAACTTGCCTGTAAATTCTGGTCTGGTGTAACGATCAACTGGCTTTGTGGAAATGGCATGTGCAAATGAATTAACGATCATATCCAAAAGGCATAAGACCTCTGCAAGCAGTGTGAGTGCAGAAACATCCTCTCGTATGGCATCTACTAATTCTGCATATAAGATATCAAAATCAGTAATCTATGATGGTATCAGCACTGCAGCAGTTGAAACATATATAAGAAGATATCACAGGCTTCATGAACATAAAAGGTCATTATATATGTCTAAACATCATCGTCTGGTAAGCTTGAGTATTTGGTAAACGATGATGTTCAAAAAGTTCAGCAATAAGATCAAAAAGATCAAAATGAAGCCAACCGCACTAAGCTTATTGTTCTAAAGATCAATGCTTATATAAGTGCCATGAAGAAAGTTAACAAAAGTAATGATGTAGAACAAGTAAAAAGAACTCAGAAACAGAAGATGTGTAAGCTTATCAAGTTTAGCACAACCTTCCAGGCAAACTTCTGTCCGTATGTAGCATTCTGCAGCTGCAGACTTATTTCTAACGTTTAGCTGTAAATTTCATGCAATGGAGAAAGATAAATGTAATTTTTCCAGAATCTTCATTGAAGTTACAAAGATATAAAATGTTATTGATACTCGATAAAAATAGACACATGTACACAAAATTTTATAATGAAACCCGGATTAAAAAATGTTATTACAAGTTACAACAACTAATATTGCATTTTACTCTTATTTATGTTGAAGGCCTTGATTTTTGTTTCAAAAACGCCACAAGTAATTGACTCAGCAGAACAATGTTTGAGACTAACATCTTTTGACATGGAAAACTACAACACATAAATGTTGCAAAAATTAAGAAATAAAGGCATCAACAACACCTATATCTAAGATTGCTGATTGAGTTGGTCTCGTATGAATGATCCCTTTGATTAGCTAGGTTCCTTCAAGAGATGTATACCCTGAAACTACGCCTCCTAAAATTCACAGTTGTAACTGAAGATGATCTCTGTGAAACTGCTTAACCTAATTTGTTAGTCCAAAATAAAGATGGGAACTGAGTCCACCTTAGAATTGAAGTTCTTAGCAAAATCAATCAAATATATTGTTACCAATTTCATTCATCTGCCCTGAAATTGATATGCAAGTCTAAAAGACAAGCATAACTCAACTCATTGTAGTTGAAATGGCACCATTTTATGTTGTAACTAATCAAGGAAATGCCAACAGTTCACAGACAATAAAGGCAGTACAAATAGAACCTTAAAAGTAGTATTTTGCAATAAAAAATGGCGTGAATAATAGAACAATCATAACCTAGAGTAAGTAAATTTGGTATAAATAGAAAATTGGATCGTAGTACTCACAGAAGCAAGCTCCAAGGTTGAGCAGTGTAAATTGTTACCATGTTTCAATACCTATGTCCGAGAAGCATATGAGAATCAGAAATAACTGGTAAAGAGATGTTTAGTACTTTAGAGCAAGTTTTATTCTAAACCTGAATGAACTGACTAGGAAGCTTCCCTTGAATGTCCTTATGTGGAATGCTAAAGTAGAACCCTCTCCTATTGTTAAATGGGAGTTTCAAATTGGGCAACTTGAAATCTTCACGATACTTGTTAGCAAGATTATGTATAGCTGTTAATTCATCATTGAGAATATTAAATTGGCCCTTTATCTCAAATATAAGAAAACAAAAGACAAATAGAACATGAATAAAAGGGAAATGAAACAGAATTTGAACTGCATATGTAGTGAGAAAAAACCTTCACTAGTATCACAAAATGATCTCCGTGCAATATCCAAAAGTCCATCAATTCCAGCCTTGACAGCAAAACACTGCTGTGTGCGGGCTACAAAAGGAACCCGTGCATGAAGCACATCTTCATCAATCACCTCTCCAATCCTGAAAGAAATACAGCGTCTTGTGTAAATGAGTGATATCGTTCATACTTTATTTAGAAAACAAAGTCTATGGGATATTAAACACATCACACAACAAGTAAGAACCTACAGGAGTGCAAATTTCTATCATACCGAAACTATAATCACCAACAACGACTGCCTTAGCATCATACGTAATGGTATGGCAATAAGATAACTACTTTAGTGCTCAGGGTTGAATCTCAGAATTATGATAAACTTCATCAGGTAAGTTGGACCTGGCACTTGGGGTTGAACGACCCTATCTAATCTAATGGAAATAATATAACTACTATCTAATCTCATAGACCTGATGATCAACTTTGTTAGGTAATTTGGTTCCCAACACCTGAGTTTAAGTTCATATCTCTGTAAAATTGTACATAAGTGCTTCGGGTTGTACGCAAGACCATAATCATGGCACCAAAATCATATCAAGAGGTTAAGAATAAACTTTAAATTGGTTGTCGACATGAAATTATTCTTTCCCATTATCCGGATCAATTATACACTTCAAATGAGCATATTAATGCATGAAAATGTGTTGTTTCCAGTAAAATATGCTGCTTATGTAAGAGGAAAAATGCTAAAACAGATAATAAGACAAAGATTGGACAACAAAGGCAATATGTTATAATTAGTGGCAGACGTAAAGGGATTCTTTTTCCAGGAAAGAAGTGATGTAATTTCACATTGCAAAAAAAGGGACAAAGGTGAATGTTTTGGAATTTATAATGGATATATTTCTGTTGAGGTTCATTGCTCAGAGGATGTCTGGACTATTCTGGCCTCTGAATTCGACCCCATCAGGATAATAGAGCTCATTACACAAAACAGATTCCAATTTAAACTTCAAACCAGTTAGGGATGTCGGGAGAAACAAATTTACAGATGATCCACTGGAATCATCAAGCTTGGAAGCAAACCTCCTTCTAACGGCAGCATACTTCTCATTTTCACATACAGACTTGTAAACATTTGCAAGAAGAAAACACTTTGCATCTTTAAGAACCTGAGAATTTAACCAAGCATTGATACTTTTGAACATGTTTTGAGCACAGTAAATGTATTGGAAAGAAAAATAATGCTTGATATCAACATCTTTTGCTGTAAATTTTACCTTCGAGAGTAAAGGCAAGGCATCTAGAGCAGTTTTGAGGAGAATAATGCTTGAAACCAAGACCTGGCTTTTTCTAGCATAATCAACACCCATGACTTTGTTTGTTATTTTCCTTGGCTTGAAGCAGAAGTGACAAAGTACCCTATCTGCATGAGAGCATACATAACTTCAACTTGTTCATGATATGAACAGATGGACTAAATTTTCCTTTATTCTTCCCTCTTACCACTCTCTTTAGGAAATTTACTCAAAACCTGAGCCAGTCCAAAGAACAGCTGTTCATTGCTCATGAGCTCATCCTAAAAACAAATATTAAGGAGACTGAGGATCATAAACAATGTAGCTGCAAAATGCACTTTCCAGTTCAGTAACTTCAAAATTCAGCACCTTATGTGTATTTCAAAAGGAAACAAAGTAGACACAAAGTGCATTTGCATGTCAGTTCCAAAAGTACCATTCTTATATAATCATTGTATTCTTGCTTTTTATATCTATAACCATGCAAAAAATATCCACAGATGGTCTATGCCAAACCCAACTTTTCAATTCATATAACATGATCCCTTTTCATTTTACTTTAAATTCGACACAGAGAAATGAAGGTTCACAGATTCAAAAGTATTTTAAATGGATTACATAGCTCCAAAAGAGATATTTGAGAATAAATAACACTGACCAGGCAATCAAGACGGGCATTTATAGTTTCAATATCTTTTAAAGGCTGCAATAGATTGGCACGAAGAAGTCTAGACCTGAAGTCATAAATTGCTCCACATCAGATTTAAGTGACAAGAAATTATAAAGGAGAGATTGACCACCACTAAGAAGCATAAAGTACAAAGTTTAGAAGAGAAATTGCAACTATAAAAATATACAAAGTACTGATCAATCCGGTGAACAACCACACATACCCTCCAACAGTTTTTGTTGTCTTGAGCATGTTCAATAAACTTCTTTTCTTGTTGCTTGTTCCCCAAAGTGTCGAATGAAGTGGCTCAATGATTTCCAAATTTTGAACACTGCCAACAAATTTCAACTACAAAAGTCATTACCAAAGATTCTAAAAATAAAAATGCATTTAACCCATCACATTTTTATTTAAAATACTTCATAATTTCTCCTAATATCACAAAAACATGATCTATTTGATACATAAAAGGGAGCTAAGCTCGAGATAAAATCACAGGAACGGAAGAGTACCTAGTAGCGTCAATATTCATATGGGCAAATGATCCATTAAAAGTGACCTGGAGAGGCATAAATGCAATGAAGTAAATGTTTATTTCCTCATAAAGACAAAACAGGGTTGGATGGCAGTACAGACTGATGGGAGTTCTTAGCGTGAATAGAAAGGTGAACTAAAACAAATTGTTGTTGCTCTGTCTCTCCATGGAGACAGCTGATTTATATTTTTCTTTATGAGACAGGATATTATTGATATAGAAACGCCTACTTTCTTCTGTTTTTATTTTACAGATCATGAAGGAACGTGCATTATTTAACTCATACCAAAAGTGAGTGGTTTGTAATGATGACCCCTTTCTCTGCTTCTATCCTGTGCATCATGCATTAGATCCATTACTTTAAAAAAAAGGCAAGGGCAATAGATGCTAGAACGGTGAAACTTGCATGTTGGTAACAAATTCAAAAGGAAACTGAAAAGGTGAAAAGAGCACATTTAACATGGAATGCTCTATCTAGAATAAGAGCAAATGACATCAGGTGAAAAATATATATATATATATATATGTCATATTCTTTAATTTTTTACTTAAAGAAAACTCTTAAACCCCAAATTCCAAATATGCTGAACTTCCTATTTCATAATAAAAACAAATAGCCTAGGGTTTGCAACATCATAACGTTAGAAAGCTCAAGTTCTGAAAGTACCACTTAATTGTAGCTGCTGCCGCAGCCAGGCAGAGGTAATACTGCTTGTAAGAAGTATCCAATCCTAGTGCAGAAGGTTCCTTTGCTGCTAGATTTTTAATCAGCACGGCACCCTGGAACCCAACAATGGCATTCTAAGCTGTGGGCTTCAAGAGTCAACCACCCATTTCGATGCAAATATTAGAGGATAAGGAATCTCTAACTTAACCTTAGTGTCATCGAAGCAACCACGGGCCATTACAACCTGCAGAATGAGCACAGTAATTTAGTTTATTAAACAAGTGAATATCGTATATGAGATAATCTCATAGGCATCCAGTAGTCTGTTACACCAAGAAACAACAAAGTGAGAGAGAGCAGTTGATCTTTAAAAATTAAGGAACCTGACCTTCTTGACTGTAGCATAAAATCTGTCAGCCAATTCTGAAACTCCAACCATACCATCAGGTGCCAGCTTGTTCGGTGAAACAATAATCACCATAGGATCATAGAATTGCAGCAAAGTTTTTGTATTCTGATATGAGCTGCTAGTTTCAATATATTGAGAAAGATGGAGAGAAGCCAACCTTAAATCAAAGGCTGCAACTCCCACCTGTCAGGATACTTTGGGTCAGCTAGGTATTCTAAATTAGTTGATCTCTATGTAACAAAAAATAAAAAAAATTAGTTCATCTCCACAAGATAACCTTCAGCTCATCAGCTGGAAGGAACCATAATCAAAAACAATTTTTTTTTTCTGATTTTGGGTGCAATGTCACAAACCAATTTCTTCAATCCAATTATAAACTTAAAATCAAGAAAAAGATGTGGGAACGATGCCAGTTATAATGAGTCTGAAAACTATAGTCTATAAGGAAACGTTCAAGGTAGGTTTACCATATTTGGTTCAGCCATAGGATTTTTTTTTCTTTTCTTTATGTAAAATAATTATATACAATTTTCCTATACAAAATATCCTCATTTTACCAGCAATCTCAAGCCTTGTAGGCGCAGACCTAGGCCTTCATTAAACATGACTAATATTCCTTTTCTTTTTCTGATCACATGACTAATCTTCATTGATGATATTCACTGTATCACACCTTCACAAAATTGCTTAACGCATTTATTCAAATAAAAAAAGTTCCAGGATGTAAAACAGTTTTTAAGTAGTTCAACATTTATCACCACTACAAATCTACAAGTTCCTACACAGAGAGAGAGAGAGAGAGAGAGAGAGAGAGAGAGAGAGAGAGAGAGAGAGAGAGAGAGAGAGAAGTAAAAGCAGGACCAGTCCGAGTTCAGCTAAAACATAACCAAGAATTGAAAATCCAAGCGCTAAATTCGACTCCTACGTTTTTTAAATTCAATTTCCGGATTGATAAAGCCAAAACATCTTTCTCGGTGCCAGATACTGAGGTACTTAATATGTTATCTTCCATTTTCTCTTTCTTTCCTGCACTTTCTAGGAAAACCAAACAATCAAAGAAAAGAAGCGGTTAAGTGTGAGATGGAAGACCGTACCTCCTTAGCTCTGTTCTCGATGAGGCCGATAACGAAGCTCGATCTCTCTCCTGCGTCGTCTTCCATTTGCTCTCTACACTCTTCTGCTTCAACGAATTTTGTATTGCGCGCCAGCGCCAGAGTGCTATTTATATACGAGTGACTGTCACTCGGAACACGTGCCACGTCTGCACTGGGTTTGCGAGGGTAACGGCCAATGAGGGTGCACGTGATGAAATTTAATGATAATTTTTTATTATTTTGAATTCACCACAAACCAATGGAGTGTCAGTGGGATTCGACTAGGCTTTTGGTGTGCTTTTAAGTGGTCCTGAATTCAAGCCCCATGATACCTGTGTGTATGAGTTTCTCCATTTCCTTTCTTTGGCCAAAATTAAAATGAGCACAAACTTTTTTTTCATACAAGCAATATTGGGAGAAGAAATCGAACCTAGTAACTCGAGTACAGATAAATGTAACTGAATTCGTTTTACCACTTTACATAGCCATGTAGCATAAACAGTTTCATACAAACAAGAAATTCATGTTAGGACCGTGTTAATTTTAGTTAGTTCCAAATTTGCATTACTCAATGTACACTTACAATTAATTTTAGTTACTTCCAAATGTCGACATCTTAATTTTTGTTTTTAAATGAAGTGATGATTGATGAATGCATATAAAATGGAAGTGGAGATTTCACAAAATTAACGACAAGGAAATCAGTCAAAGCTATTTGATGGAATTTTATTAATAGATGAACGAAACATTAATTTTCATATGCTTCAAATAGGGAAAGGAGAAACTGTTACAAGAGTTTCCCCCCAACCCACAAAAGCAACATCAGGGATTCAAGACCTATACTTTTTTTGGACAAAGATTCAAGAACTATACAGAAACTTCACAATTCCACTAACTCATGACTTCTTCAATCGTCACAAATCGGCCCTTCTCGATGGAAAGCTGTGCTGCAACTCCAATGGCAACCGAAACTAATCCATCATGCAAATCTACAGCAGGCGCTTTTGCTTTAGCCCTTATTGCAGATAAGAAGTGCAGGTGTTCCAAATAGCTTGATCCATGATGCAGCCCATCATATCTGAAACATAAGTTGATTCAGAATCACATTAAAGGGGTAGGCATTTGTGAGAAATTTCCCACAGATTTGAACAATGCCCAAGGGGCAGTTCAAAATATGAACAGTTGAAACTAAGAGGAAAAAAGAAACCCACTTTATTTGATCATTCTCAGCTTTTAAAGTCTGGACACCATCTCTCCCTTCCACTCGAGTGCCATGACGAACAATACTCTCAGGAACAAAGGCCTCCCCCTGTTAAAAGTTTGTTAGTTGAATAAAAATGACAGGAAAAGTCACCTGCAAGCATAACCTAAACGACACCTGTGTTCAGTAGAGGTCAGGGAAATTGCAATCTAATGATTGTACTGCAAAGAGACAATGGTGGGATGTCACATTGGTTCATTACCAATAGTGGTCAGCAGTAAGGGCCTTAATCTAATAGGAGGGCATCATTTTGTGTGTGTGTGAGAGAGAGAGATAGAGACAGAGAGCTACCTTTCCTATGTCACCAACAACAGATATTTCTTGTTCATTTTTAGTCCCTTCAGCAAACATACAAAGGTCAAGCATCCCGCGAGAACCATTGTCAAATTCGACAATAACATATGCATTGTCAATTATGTCTGGAACCTAAGCAAAACAAAAGAAAAAGACAAATGTAATGAATAGCCTAGTGCTCCAAAGAATAGAACAATTCAAAATGTTTTTGCTTTTAACTTTCACAAACATAGTCCTCCTCTTTGAAATTGAGTAAGCTTAAAAAGTCCATTTTTCAGGCATGACAATGGTCTCTTAGTCAAAGACTGGACTGCTCTATTTGAATAAAACCATTGCCCTAACTAGTGAACCTTACTGCATAACTAACTAAAAGCACGTTTGGTTTGAATTTCTCTCTATGAGTTTTTAATTCTGAAAGCAATCTAATCCTTCTAAAACAAAAGCCAATAGTTGAAATTGTGTTTGGCACATCAGGTCAATACATACTTCTTTTGACCTTGAAAGTGAATATTTCAAATCTCAGTCAAAGTTAAATTACCTTTCCATCATATATTTCATCTTTGTGGTTAACATCAATCGCTCCAGAAGCCATCACACGAACAGGGTTAGCACCAGCAAACAGCCTCATCAGATCAAAGAAGTGGCAGCACTTTTCTACCAGAGTCCCTCCAGAGTTAATGTTGAACCGGTTCCAATTGTTGACCTATTACAAGCATGGTTCCATAAGATGAACTACAACAGGATGAATATTGAAAATTCACTTGCATTACATACCTTAACCAAGAAAGGAAAACGATGTTCACGGATTGCCACCATTTTGACCTGTCCAAGGCTTCCGCCCTTCACTATTTCTATCAGTTTAGCAACAGGTGGCATGTATCTATACTCCAGTCCAACTTGAACCAGAATATCCTGCCTCTTTCTGGCAGCATTTACAACCTAATTCCACACACACTATATGATGCAGATCAATCACTTATTTATGGACAAAAAAAAAAACCCTCCCCAAAGGAAAAAGAAAATAGTGACATATGCTGTAAAATGCATGAGATAAAGCATTAACACATTTCGTGACATCTGTGTATATTCACCAATATGTACATGTGCATCTGTGTGTGTGTTTGTGTAAGCACTGAATATTAAGATGAACACAAAAGAAACGATGTTCATACTTCAAAGGATGCTTGCATTGGGTTGGACACCAACTCACAGAAAAAAGAACTAATCCATTTCTGTACACATTGTCTTGACTTTTCTTGTCAATGCATTCTTCCTGCTACTTAGGAGCAGTTCATCTTCATTTAATCATTGAGTGATAAAATAACAACTCTAGAAACTTGACTTGCAGCTCAATAAGAAACGATCACTCATTATTTATTGAACATAGCAAGATAGAACCAGACTGGGTCAGACATCAGACATCATACTGTCAAATATTATGTGTTCTAGATCAGATAACACAATAGATGTCAAGATGCGGCTAAATCCCGCACGATTGAACATAGAAAGCTACTACAATGTGGAAAATATGCTCTAAATCAAATAACAACTAGATGTCACACTAAGTAAGACACGGATAAATCTAGCACTAATCTACAACAACGTAGAACAATATGAATCCCTCAGAAATATTCTCAGCTGATATTTGAGTTTCATTATAACTTTAACACATTCATTCCCTACACTGTGTCAAAAGTCCATGCCCCAATTTAGTCACAGTTAACAAGAAATAAAGGCTCAAAAACTATCATTCGAATCAGTTCAATTTCTTAAAGTAGTGCATTAGGGAGAGATTATGTTCAAAGGCACTATTTCGACTTTATGTATCAAAGGTAATGCAATGGGTTATATCTAAAAAAGATGAAATGCAAGTAGAATCAACAGTACTTCTGATCGACGGACCTCTTTGCAGTGAGCTACTGTTGTACACAATGGCTTCTCCACTAGTACATGGTGGGGTTTGGGGTGGTTGATGATATCCATCAGAATTTGATAATGGGTCATATTTGGAGATGACACAACCACTACATCACAGAGCAGGCTGTCCAATAGTTCCTTGTGTGCTGAAAAAACCTTTAAAACCCTTCAAGTCATAAACCTTATTTCTGAGATATCACTTGATAAAATAGATCACAAACATGGAAAACAAATTAGGGAATTGAAGTCTGATCATTGCCCATTGGAATTTCGACCTTTTAAAACCGTCTGATTAGTAGCAAGGAAAAAAGAAATCTATAAACCCTTTGATTATCAATAATCTTCTAAGCATCACTGTGTTCAATTTACAGTAAGGTTTTGGAGGTGAACCATATTGGCACCATATCAAACAGTTAAGAGACTACAGCAGAGTCCATACCTTTATAGGCCAATTAAAAGACTGTGCCAAATCAAGAGCAAGCTTTTGGGAAGGAACATGGGGGTCAGCTATGGCTACCACCGCCACGCCTTCGGTGCGAAGATGGTGCAAGTTGATGAGGTGCTCTCTGCCCATCATGCCCACCCCTACAATCCCATACTTGACTATATTTGAAGCAGCCATGGGTGAAATTTGGAGCTTGGATTTGTGTTTTCTTCTACTCTTTTCACTCGCTAGCTACTGTGTTGGTTTTGTTGGGTCTTCAAATTGGTTTAGATAAAATGGTTGGTTGTTGGATTTTATTGGATTGGCTTGGCTGTTATCAGATATCCAAGTCAATCTTCTTCTACCAGTCTGACGGAACGACAAGAAAAAGGACGTTAATATTTTAAGTTGTCCCATATTTTAAGTTCTTAGTATGCTAACAATATATAAGTAAATTTAGGTTTTAGTCATAAATTTTTTCTTACTTTTGAAAAAAGTCAAAACTTTTTAAAAAATGATAGAAAAACCTCTTATCTTTTTTTTAAATACCCACGATGAATGACCAAGATTATAGAAGTCTTCAATCCGTCTTTAACATATAAGTTTGATGGAGCCAAATTTATGAGTGTAAATTACTCAAACTAATCTAATTTAGAAGGAAAGAAACTCGAACTTGGTGCAAAAAGACTTGAATTCTAAGATACTGTTAAACTTGTGGACGGTATATGTGAACTTTTTCTGTTTCATGAATGTTAACATTTGGTCATTTATTTTTTTTATTATAGTTTTTACCACAAATGGTTCACAAACTTTTTAAAAGTCTTTATTTGAGTCCTTTTAACTTTCAAATCAATCAATTTAGTCCTTAATGCTTTGCTCAACACATCAATTTGATCCTCTTATCGCATTTCGTCAAAATATTCGTTAAAATTGGTCACGTGATCAACTTTAAAGTGGTATTTTCATCAAAACACAATCTATCCACCCATGACAAAAGTTAACGAATGTTTTGTCAGAAGAATTTAGAAGTCACACACTGAGATGTGACAAAATTTAACAAATGTTTTGTCAGAAGAATGCGATGTGTATACCAAAAGATGAAGGAACATGTAAAAACTCAAAATTTTATTTGGTTATGTAGAGAGAGAGTTTTGATGTACAATTGATGTATTTTTCAAGAGAAGAAATAGCGGTATCAGACTTTTGTAAAGTCAATCCGGAAACATCATATCCTTTTGTTTTTGTTTTGTCTTTGATTCAAATATTTTTTCTTTCAAAATACCACAACAAGAACAAACAAACGCCCTGAGGAAAACGATAATCAAAGGCCAAAAAAAAAAAGAAAAGGCCTTGTATTAAACTCCAAAAAACAAAAATCAAACAGTACGAAAAATTAAAGATCTTTTCGTTTTCTTTTTTCTTCGATTATTCTATTGAGATCGAACAATCAAACCACCGCAGAAGAACAGGGGGAGAGAGAGCTCTTCAGAAGCTTCTTCGCCGACGATACACCAATCCTCCTCCCTTTGGTTCCATTCAATTCCTTTACAAACCGATCATTGAACAGATGCTTCGAATCAAATTAGGTTGCGAGATTCAATCCTCCGCCGATCGTCGCAATTCGAATAAAATTTCACAGATCTCAGTGAAATTAGAAAATGCACTCTGCTTTTGTCTTCGCACCGATCCTTACAAATAGACTGAGAGAATCAGAAAACCCTAGGCTGAGGAACCGATTCTGATGAGCGAATGGATGGTACAATTGCTCCAAAATTTCCGATTGGTTTGCCGTACGTATATAGCACCGAGGAAAATTCACGAATTCCGAGAGCTTCTGACACGCCAAAACGGAGAAAACCCAAATCTTTCAGAGAAACCGCTTGAAATTTGTGAAACTGGTGATGGTTTTCAAGCACTAGGACGTCTGTGTAGGCTGATAATCATTACAAACAGCCAGGCTGCTAGGGTTTGGCTCAGAGAAATTTGAGAGAGAGTGAGAGAGAGAGCTCTGAGCGTTGGGTTTTGTTTTGCTTTTTTCCAATTTCCTTTTGTTTTTGTTTTGTCTTTGAAAGGGTTGAGGGTCGTTTAACGACTTTCGTTTCGTTTGTGGATAATCCTTGTGGGGCCAACCCAACAACGACTCGTCGCACACTCAATATGCATTTTTTTTTTAACTTTAAAATTTAAACCATAAAATCCTTACCGTTGAAAGGCTTTGACTCTAAATAAAAATGTTGACCGTAGAAAAACTTCGGGCACATGTAAAATAGAACAGCTTCAATTACGAAAACTCCTTTTCCTTACAGGACTGGGAAAGATTTAGGCTATCCTTATAGGACTGGGAAAGATTTAGGCTATCCTTATAGTATTTTCTACCTTGAGTGAGTGAGCAAGCCAGTAGGAAATCAATTAGGTTTTGCTTCTGGGCAAACGTCAATTTCAATATTTGACGAAAGCTCTTGAGTTTCCATTAACAAAGAGAGAGTTTTGTTGTTTTCTTGAGATAGTTTGAATGGAGAATTATTGCTTCCTTAAGCCGCTCGGTGAAGGAAGTTTTGGGTTTGTATGGAAGGCTTCGCACAAGGTGACTGGTGAGATTGTTGCAATTAAGCAACTGAAGAATGAGGTATCGAGGTTGACTTCATGGGAGGAGTTTCTCCAAATGGCGGAAGTTGAGTCTCTGTCTCAGTTGAAGAACCACCCGAATATTGTCAATTTGAAACAAGCTTTCGTGGGATTTGATGGCACTGCTTCCCTTGTCTTTGAATTCATGGAGGGCAACTTATTGCAATTTATGCAACTGCACAAGAAGAGATTCAATGAGGCAGAAATCAGGAATGTGTGTCATCAAATTCTTCTTGGGCTAGATCACATGCATAAGAATGGGTGGTGCCACCGTGACCTCAAACCGGAAAACTTGTTGGTGAAGCAAGGTGTGGTCAAGATTGGGGATTTGGGTTCTGCTAAGAAGATTCAGCCGGGCATTCCTTTCAAAGATTATGTCACAACTCGCTGGTACAGAGCCCCGGAGGTGTTGCTCGGCTCACGCTTCTACGATTCCAAGGTTGATATGTGGGCTGTGGGTGTAATCTTGGCTGAGATGTTCAACCTCCGCCCTCTACTTCCCGGTAAAAATAAGGAGGAGCAGCTGTTTTGGATTTGTAGTGTGCTAGGCAGCCCAACCATGAAGTCATGGCCTGAAGGGCAAATTCTTGCAGGGCAGGTTGAGTATCAGTTTCCACAGTTTTCTGGGTTTGGTCTCTCATTTTGCATCCCATCTGCCAGTGAGTCTGCAATTCAGCTTATAACTTCCCTTCTTTCTTGGGATCCTGCTAAGAGGCCGACTGCTGCAGAGGCACTTAAGCATCCCTTTTTCGTCGGCTCCCACCGTATTCCACGTGCCATTCCTCATGCCATTCCCGAGAGACATCACCATATTTTTCCTGACATTGGTGGCATTTCTACAAACGTCTTAAAGACTAGGTAAAGTTTACGTTTTTTAAAAAGCAAACGTACAATACTCATATTATTTAGGTACATATGTATTTTACATGTTTAATATATATATATATATATATATTTTACAAAAATTTCAATAAGACACACAAAATTTAGGTATTATACACATAATTCTCACATATTATTGAATAAAAATAATATATATTAAAATATATAAATAATTTATATTAAAGTATAATATAGTGGTCGAACTTTTAAGTTGTAATGTGCCAAACTTTTGCCGAATAACCCGTTCCGTATTTTATTAACTATGAATGAATGAGAGTGACTAAGATTATTTCTTACTTGTTGTAACAAAAATGCAGGATGTGATTTTGTAATCTCTTTGCCAACCAGAACAACAGTTTCAAACAAAGATTTATGAGTGTAGCAGTAAGAGAGGTGGTAGTATTCTTCATGTAAAGTATTGTTTGAAAGTGAAGCAATTATCAAGAACACTCCAACTCAGCATGTAATTCTCTATGACAAATAATGTGCGCAGTAATAGAATTTAGTATTACTAGACAGAACGAGATCGATAAAAAGCAAACATTCCCACACAAAAATAAAAAAATAAAAAAATTGAACTCTCTAATTGATTTACTGTGAAGTTTCTCTCTATACCATATATGCTTTGGATGTTGAAATTAGCAAATTAATATCTATAAATAGTATAGCCGCAGGGCTATACTGGGTTTTAATAATTTTTTTTTAAAAAAAGAATAGTACCGCCGTGTGGCTATACCCAGATTTTTAAATTTTTAAAAAAATAAGTATAGCCAATTGGCTATACTAGTTTGACACGTGGCCCCTAAGCGTTGGCTGGGTCCCTTATATATATATAGTATAGCCAGACGGATATACCCGGTTTTTAAATTTATTTTTAAAAAATAGTATAGCCGCCCGGCTATACTCGGTTTTCTTAATGTGTCTAAAAACTAGAATCGCCAGGCGGCTATACTTTTTACATGTGTGCTATACTTGTTTTCGCTAATTTTTTTTTTAAAATAGTATAGCCGTCGGGCTATACTCTTTTTCTTAATTTGTTTTAAAAATAGTATCGCCGCATGGCTTTACTATTTAATTAGTAATGACGTTTTAATTATTATTTATTATATGTAACGGATTTCACAAATGACTTAACAAATAATAAGTGCCTGAAGTTCAATGGACATAAAAAAAAATTACTTTTTTTTTTCGTTTTGGTGTTTAATACACGTATTTTTACAAAACTTTTAATAAGACACACAAAATTCAAGTATTATACACATAATTCTCACATATTATTGAATAAAAGTAATACATACATATGTATATATATATTAAAAAATGTATAAAATTTATATTAAAATAAAATATAGTGGCCGAACTTTTAAGTTGTAATGTGCCAAAATTTTGGCGAATAACACGTTCCGTATTTTATTAACTATGAATAAATGAGAGAGACTAAGATTATTTCTTACTTCTTGTAACAAAAATGCAGGATGAGATTTTGTAATCTCTTTGCCAACCAGAACAACAATTTCAAACAAAGATTTATGGGTATAGCAGTAAGAGAGATGGTAGTATTCTTCATGTAAAATGTTGTTTGAAAAGTGAAGTAATTATCAAGAACACTCCAACTCAACATGTAATTCTCTATGACAAATAATGTGTGCAGTAATAGAATTTAGTATTACTAGAGAGAAGGAGATCGATAAAAAGCAAACATTCCCACACAAAAATAAAAAAATTGAATGCTCTAATTGATTTACTGTGAAGTTTCTCTCTCTACGATATCTGATTTGGATGTTGAAACTAACAAATTAATATCTATAAATAGTATTGCCGCAGGGCTATACCGGGTTTTCATAATGTTTTAAAAAAAAAGAATAGTACAACCATGCGGAAATACCCGGATTTTTAAATTTTTTTTTAAAATAGTATAGCTGCTTGGCTTTACTTGTTTGACACGTGGCCCCTAAGCGCTGGCCAGGTCCTTTATATATAGTATAGCCGTGCGGCTATACCCGATTTTTAAAATTTATTTTTTAAAAATGGTATAGCCGCCCGGCTGTACTAGGGTTTCTTAATGTGTCTAAAAATAGAATAGCCGTGCGGCTATACTTATTTTGACACGTGTGCTATACTCATTTTTACAAATATTTTTTTAAGAAAAATAGTATAACTGCTTGGCTTTACTTGTTTAACACGTGGCCCTAAGCGCTGGCCGGGTCCTTTATTATATATAGTATAGCGGGGCAACGGTATCCGGTTTTTAAATTTAGTATCGCCGCTCGGCTGTACTCAGTTTTCTTAATGTGTCTAAAAAATAGAATAGCCGTATGGCTATACTTATTTTTGACACGTGTGCTGTACTCATTTTTACTAATTCTTTTTTTTAAAAACAGTATAGTCGCCCGGCTAGACCCATTTTTCTTGATTTGTTTAAAAAATTGTATCGCCGTCCGACTTTACTGTTTAATTAGTAAAGAAGTTTTAATTATTATTTCTTTATATGTTATTGATTTCACAAATAACTTAATAAATAGTAAGTGCTTGAAGTTCAATGGATGTCAAAAAAATAAATTACCTTTTTTCGTTTGGGCGTTTAATACACGTATTTTTTACAAAATTTTTAATAAGACACACAAAATTCAAGTATTATACACATAATTCTCACATATTATTGAATAAAAATAATATATATATTAAAAAATGTAAAAAATTTATATCAAAATATAATATAGTGGCCGAACTTTTAAGTTGTAATGTGCCAAAATTTTGCCGAATAACCCGTTCCGTATTTTATTAACTATGAATGAATGAGAGAGATTAAGATTATTTCTTACTTGTTGTAACAAAAATGCAGGATGTGATTTTGTAATCTCTTTGCCAACCTAAATAACAATTTCAAACAAAAATTTATGGGTATAGCAGTAAGAGAGGTGGTAATATTCTTCATGTAAAGTGTTGTTTGAAAAGTGAAGCAATTATTAAGAACACTTCAACTCAGCATGCAATTCTCTATGACAAATAATGTGTGCAGTAATAGAATTAAGTATTACTAGAGAGAACGAGATTGATAAAAAGCAAACATTCCCACACAAAAATAAATAAAAAAATAAAAAAATAAACTCTCTAATTGATTTACTGTGAAGTTTCTCTCTCGAAGATATTTGCTTTGGATGTTGAAACTAGCAAATTTATATCTATAAATAGTATAGCCACAGGGCTATACTGGGTTTTAATAAATTTTTTTTACAAAAAGAATCGTACAGCCGTGCTGCTATACCCGGATTTTTAAATTTAAAACAAAAAATAGTATATCCAATTGGCTTTACTTGTTTGACATGTGGCCCCTAAGCGCTGGCCGGGTCCTTTATATATATATATATATAGTATAGCCGGGCAGCTATACCCGTTTTTTAAATTTATTTTTTAAAAATAGTATAGCCCCCGGCTGTACTCAGTTTTCTTAATGTCTCTAAAAAAAATAGAATAGCCGAGTGGCTATACTTATTTTTACACGTGTGCTATACTCGTTTTGGGTAAAATAAATTTTAAAAATAGTATAGCCGCCTGACTATAGTCTTTTTCCTAATTTGTTTTAAAAGCAGTATAGCCGCACGGCTTTACTGTTTAATTAGAAATGACGTTTTAATTATTATTTCTTTATATGTTACTGATTTCACAAATGACTTAATAAATAATAAGTGCTTGAAGTTCAATGGACGTCAAAAAAAATAATATTTTTTTTTATTTTGGGTGTTTAATACACGTATTTTTTTAAAAATATTTAATAAGACACACAAAATTCAATTATTATACGCATAATTGTCACATATCATTGAATAAAAATAATATATACATATATACAGCCCCGACCTCTTGGACCACAAGGGTCCAAGAGACTGTGGTCACCCACCGTTAGATGTAACATCCAACGGTTCAAAAAATTTCTTAAAAGGAGTGCAAGAGTGAGTGAACCGTTGAATTTACATCCAACGGTGAGTGACCACAAATCTCTTGGACCCCTGTAGTCCAAGAGATCCGGACTGTATATATATATATATTAAAAATCTAAAAAATTTATATTAAAATATAATATAGTGGCTGAACTTTTAAGTTGTAATGTGCCAAAATTTTGCCAAATAAGCCATTCCATATTTTATTAACTATGAATGAATGAGAGAGACTAAGATTATTTCTTACTTGTTGTAACAAAAATGCAGGATGTGATTTTGTAATCTCTTTGCCAACCAAAACAACAATTTCAAACAAAGATTTATGGTTATAGCAATAAGAGAGATGATAGTATTCTTCATGTAAAGTGTTGTTTGAAAAGTAAAGCAATTATCAAGAACACTCCAACTCAACATGTAATTCTCTATGACAAATAATATGTGCAGTAATAGAATTTAGTATTACTGGAAAGAACGAGATCAATAAAAAGCAAACATTCCCACACAAAAAAAAAAAAAAAAAAAAAAAAAAAATTGAACTCTCGAATTGATTTACTGTGAAGTTTCTTTCTCTACAATATCTGATTTGGATGTTGAAACTAACAAATTAATATCTATACATAGTATTGTCGCAAGGCTATACTGGGTTTTAATTTTTTTTCAAATAAAAGAATAGTACAGTTGTGCGGCTATACCCGAATTTTTAATTTTTTTTTTAAAAATAGTATAGCCGGTTGGGGTTTACTTGTTTGACACGTGGCCCTTAAGCGCTGGCCGGGTCCTTTATATATACATAGTATAGCCGATCGGCTATACCTGTTTTTTAAATTTATTTTTTAAAAATAGTATAGCCGCCCGGCTGTACTAGGTTGGTGTCTAAAAATAGAATAGCCATGCGGCTATACTTATTTTGACATATGTGCTGTACTCGTTTTTACTCATTTTTTCAATAAAAAAAAAAGCGGTATAGCCACTTGGCTTTACCTGTTTGACACGTGGCCCCTAAGCGCTGGCCGGATCCTTTATATATATAGTATAGCGGTTTTATTTATTTATTTTTTTAAAATAGTATAGCCGCCCGTCTGTACTCATTTTTTTTATTGTGTCTATAAAATAGAACCATCGTACGGCTATACTTACTTTAACACATGTGCTCTACTCGTTTTTACCAATTTTTTATATAAAAAAATAGTATAGCCGCCCGGTTATACTCATTTTTCCTAATTTGTTAAAAAAAAATAGTATAGCCTCGTAGATGTACTGTTAGTAGTGACGTTTTAATTATTATTTCTTTATGTGTTACTGATTTCACAAATGACTTAATAAACGTTTTAATTATTATTTCTTCATGTGTTACTGATTTCACAAATGACTTAATAAATAGTAAGTGCTTGAAGTTCAGTGGATGCCAAAAAAATAAATTACTTTTTTTTTTTTCATTTGGGTGTTCAATACACGTGTTTTTCACAAAATTTTTAATAAGACACACAAAATTGAAGTATTATACACATAATTCTCACATATTATTGAGTAAAAATAATATATATATATATTAACAAAATTTAAAATTTAAAATTTAAATATAATATAGTGGCCAAACTTTTAAGTTATAATGTGCCAAAATTTTACTGAATAACCAGTTCTGTATTTTATTAACTATGAATGAAAGAGAGCGACTAAGATTATTTCTTACTTGTTGTAACAAAAATGCAAGATGTGATTTTGTAATCTCTTTGCCAACTAGAACAAAAATTTCAAACAAAGATTTATGGGTATAGAAATTAGTATTACTAGAGAGAACGAGATCGATAAAAAGCAAACATTCCTACACAAAAATAAAAAAAAATAAAAAATTGAACTCTCTAATTGATTTACTGTAAAGTTTCTCTCTTTACGATATCTACTTTGGATGTTGAAACTAGCAAATTAATATCTATAAATAGTATAGCCATAGGGTTATACTAATAATTTTTTTTTTTTTAAAAAGAATAGTACGGCCGCATGGCTATACCCGGATTTTTAATTTTTTAAAATAGTATAGCCGTCTGGCTTTACTTGTTTGACACGTGGCCCCTAAGCGCTGGCAGGGTCTTTTATATGTATATAGTATCGCCGACCGGCTATACACGGTTTTATAATTTATTTTTCTAAAAATAGTATAGCCGCCCGGCTGTACTCGGTTTGTGTCTAAAAATAGAATAGCCGTGCGGGTATACTTATTTTGACACGTTTTATCTTTTTTATATATAAAAAAAATAGTATAGCCGCATGGCGTTACTTATTTGACATGTGGCTCCTAAGTGCTGGACGGGTCCTTTTTATATATAGTATAGCTGGTTTTTTAAATTTATTTTTAAAATTAGTATAGACGACCGGCCGTACTCTGTTTTCGTAATGTGTCTAAAAAATAGAATAGCCGTATGGATATACTTATTTTGACAAGTGTGCTGTACTCATTTTTACCATTTTTTTATTAAAAAAATAATATAGCCGCCCGGCATTACTCATTTTTCCTAATTTGTTTAAAAATTAGTAGAGCCTCAAGGCTGTACTGTTAGTAATGACGTTTTAATTATTATTTCTTTATGTGTTACTGATTTCACAAATGACTTAATAAATAGTAAGTCTTGAAGTTCAATGGACATCAAAAAAATAAATTGCTTTTTTTCGTTTGGGTGTTTAATAGACGTATTTTTACAAAAATTTTAATAAGACACACAAAATTCAAGTATTATACACATAATTCTCACATATTATTGAATAAAAATAATATATTAAAAAAAGTAAAAAATTTATAGTGGCCAAACTTTTAAGTTGTAATGTGTCAAAATTTTGCCGAATAACCAGTTCCGTATGTTATTAACTATGAATGAATGAGAGAGACTAATATTATTTCTTACTTGTTTTAACAAAAATGCAAGATGTGATTTTGTAATCTCTTTGCCAACCAGAACAACAATTTCAAACAAAGATTTATGGGTATAGCAGTAAGAGAGCCTCTGAAGAGAGGTAGTATTATTCTTCGTGTAAAGTGTTGTTTGAAAAATGAAGCAATTATCATGAACACTCCAACTCAACATGCAATTCTCTATAGCAAATAATGTGTACAGTAATAGAATTTAGTATTACTAGAGAGAACGAGATCGATAAAAAGCAGACATTCCCACACAAAAATAATAAAAAATAAAAAATTGAACTCTCTAATTGATTTACTGTGATTTTCTCTCTCTATGATATCTGCTTTGGATGTTGAAACTAGCAAATTAATATCTACAAATAGTATAGTCGCAGGGCTATACTAATAATTTTTTTTAGTAAATTTAGATTTTAGCCACAAAAAAATTTCACTTTTGGAAAAAGCCAAAACTTTTTCAAAAAAGACAGAAAAACCTCTCAACTTTCAAACCAAAGACATGCAAATGTAAAGGATTCCTTAGGAAATCCAAAAATAAATAAGGGCAATTTTGTCCATTTTAGCTTCTTTTAAATAATTTCTCTCTCCTTTGGCCTTTTCCAAAGTCTCCCTAATTTTTTTCAAAAAAAAGAATCGTACAGCCTTGCGGCTATACCCGGATTTTTATTTTTATTTTTAAATAGTATGGCCGCGTGGCTTTACTGGTTTGACATGTTGCCCCTAAGCGTTGGCCGGGTCCTTTATATATACATAGTATAGCCGGGCGGTTATACTTGGTTTTTTAAATTTATTTTTCAAGAATAGTATTGCTGATCGGCTATACTCGGTTTGTGTCTAAAAATAGAATAGTTGTACGACTATACCTATTTTTGACAAGTGTGCTGTAGTCTTTCTACTAATTTTTTTTTAATTTTATAAAAGGTATGGCCTCTTACTTGTTTGACACGTGGCTACTAAGCGATGGCCGGGTCCTTTATATATAGTATAGCCAGGCGGCTATACCCAGTTTTTTAAATTTATTTTCTAAAAATAGTATAGCCGCTCGGGTGTACTCGGTTTTCTTAATGTGTCTTAAAAATAGAATAGTCGTACGGCTATACGTATTTTGACAAGTGTGCTGATAGGAGCATATTTATGCGACTTTGCAATCTTATTTCTTTGCATTTACTTAGTTAATTCCCATTTATTAGAGTGATTTAGCTTATTTTCGTACTATTGTAGGTCCAGATGGCAAGATTGGCAAGAAAGGGCATTTTGGAGCATTTTAGAGCAGTTTTGGACTTGGAATGGATAGCATATGCATGGGGCAAGGTGGATGGACGTTTTTGAAGTTCAAAGAGGCTAGGAATATGCTAAAAAGATGGGGAAATTAATTCAAGAATCAGCTTCTGGGAAGAAACAACCCTAACTGATTTTATTTTATTTTACCTTATCCTAATCCTAATCCTATTCTACCTAAATTCTAGCAAGAAAAAGGGGGGATTAATTTCTAGAAGAAAGTATTGGAGCTGCACCTCTTTCCTAAAAAGGTGGCGCCTGGGCCCTATCCTTATTCAAAAAGAAATCTGCCAAACAAAATCCTAATTTCTAGGTTTTCTGCTGGGCCCTTTTACCCTAGATCTACCACATATATAAAGGAGGGGTTGCCGCAGGAAAAAGGAGTTCTTTGGTGCCATAGCAAGAAAGGAGAAAGAGAGAAGAAGAACTTGGAGCCGGAACCTGCTGCATCCATTGGGGTTTTCAGAGTTCTTCCCTTAATTAGTTTAAATGTTTATTCTAGATTGCTTTTCAATTATTATGAACATGTGTGACTGAATCTCTTCTTAGTTAAAGGTGAATTCGAAGCCATGGACATATGTTTTATATGAATTGATTACTTCCAGTTATGGTTTCATAAAGTATGAATGTGATTTACTTTTCTGTTTTATTGAGGACTTATTCTTGTATGTTTATTAAGGATGCATACTTAGTTTTTATGCAGGGATTTGATGCTAGAATATAAGAGAATTTCACCTAATCGTTATGAACTTATATTCACAAGTAGTAAAAGTCACTAGTCATGATTGCGTTAAGTAAATTCCTGGCAGGAGTATCATGTTTTTCATAGTTACAAATGCCTTGTCAAGGCTTATGATTTTCATATAACTTAATGATCTTTGATTTGTATCTCTATCATGCTGTTCATATAGAGAACTTAATAAGGATAATTTGATTGCATCGCTGAGTCCAATGCAATGAACTCAGGAAGATCTGAGAGTTAATTAGTGCATTCACAATTAATTTGGGACTTTGTCATTCATACTTTATAGAAAGAGTAACTGGAGATCGATTTGTGTGCATATGTTCCATGTGTGGAGAAGAATCCTCTAGCTATCCCTACATCCATATTTCATTCACAACTTAGTTGTTTGCTGCTGTCAGTATTATTTTAGTCTAAATCGTCCAAATCCCCCCCAACCATTGTTCCCTTAACTTAGTTTTTAGTTTAATAAGTTTAATTTGTGTTGTTAGTTTAATAAGTTTAATTTGTGTTGATTAGCATCCCTCCTAATCCCCGGAATAGAATGATCCCTACTTACTCGTACTACGATTGCATAATTTATAGGGTTTAATGTGCGTTAGTTATTTCTCACGCACTACTACAAAAAGTGAAAAAGACGACCAGAAAACAACGACGGTCTAAGTGAAAACCGTCGTGGTTTATAAAAAGACGACGGTTCTAAAAACACCGTCGTGTAATACAACCTTAGACAACTAAAAAATGGAGATTCAAATGGCTGTTCAAAAACAACGACGTACATAATTAAACAACCGACGTCTATTTGAAACAGATTTCCGCAGTGTAAAATCAATGCTAACAAAGAACGGCAGAAGTTATGAATCGACCGACGTAGAAAGTAAAGACGACGATTTCAATAAAAACTGCCGTTTGTACTCATAAAATAACACGACGAGGTTTTCGTATAAGACGCCGTATAATTACAAACAAATCCACGGCTTTAAAATACAAAGTATCGCCGTATTAAATTAATTTACAACGACGGAAAATATAAATATATCGACGTCATTCTCGTATAGTTCTACGACGTTATCTTTAAATCGTACAATAAAATTTAACGTCGTATTTATTCATTTTATACGTCGTACCTTTAATTTTAACGGTCGTCTTAATAAGAATTTTTGTTAACAATTTTTTTCTTTGATTTTCTTATCCTACGTCGGTAGATCTACTTAATGACAAGAATTGAAATAACCACGACGGTTTATATAGAACACCGCCGACATAATCAGATTTGTCTGAGATCCCAAGGGTTACGAAATCTTACCAGATGGAACTCTGTTCCACATCATAATCTTAACAGATGACACATATTTGAAAATATTGCGTCGTGTTAGTTTACAAATTCTAGAACATTAATTTCCCTCATTTAAATTTCCTCGGGAAAGAAAAATCTATTTATCACGTTTTGTAATTGAAAACTAAAACTGAAAGAATACGGGAAAAAAAACTCTATTTATAATTTAAAAATAAAATCCACGTCGGTTGTAGTACACTTAACGACGTTTAACAAAATAATCTACGTCGGTAATTATAAATCTACCGCCATCGTAACTTAATATAGACGACGAGAAAAGACGACGGTAGAACAGAAAACCGCCGTTGTTTCAGTTTCTTTAACATATCTTTCTGCAGGACTTGTGTAGTTCAAAGCATTGACAATGTCTTCATCATATCTCCCAGAAACTACTGATTCAATTGCTCATGCTTTAGAGGCCATCTGAAGCCATTTCTATTCTTTATCGCATTCTTGAAACCCATCTTCTTCTTCTGAAGCTCTACGGATAAAGGAAGAGGCTATCACAAATCCGACGGATCTTCTTAGGCAAGAAAATCAAGCAGAGGATCAGGCACATCTGATCTTCAGATTTCCCTGAGAAGCGATCTTTCCTTCGACAGCGAGTGGAGGCCAGGCTTGCATCTCTTTTGATGGAAAGCAAGGACTATTCAGAAGCACTAAGTGTCCTATCAGGCTTGATCAAGGAAGTGAGAAGGCTAGTTGACAAGCTTCTTCTTGTGGACATATATTTGATGCGAGTAAGCTCAATTTCTCTTTGAGAAAGACATCCAAATTATTGTCTTTGAGACATGAGAGACTGAGAGAGGAAGAACTTGGAACCTTAAATGTAAACCGAAAATGAATGAAAGCGACAAATTTATAGAATAAATTTTTAAAACCAACGGCGGTCCTTACAAAAAAACCGCCGTTTAAATTGTAAAATCAACGTCGGTATTATCGACGTATATTACAGAAATCCACGTCGGTAAATTAATAAAAACGACGTGTTAAATAATCTACCATGACGCGAGTTATTACTTATGTACTTTAATTTTTGAGTTTACTACGACGGTACCTACAAACTACTGTCGTATTTATTTATCACGTCCGAAATTAAATGTACCGTCGTATTTTGTAATTTATACGTCGTAGTTATATGTAACCGCCGTATTATTTTTTTGAAATGGTTTTATATGTAAGAAACTTTTCGTCTACTTGACTTACACATTCGTTGTTTTTATATTCTTATTTTATTTAAATCTGTCATCCAAAAAAGAAACTTTACATATTGCAGAATATTAATTTCCTTCGTTTTAAATTTCCTCCGGAAAAAAAACTCTATTTATAACGCACTGTAATTGAAAAATAAACTGAAAGGTCACGGGAAAAAAAATTCTATTCATAATTTAAAAATTAAAATCCACGTCGGTTATATTAAACCTAACGACGTTAAATTAAATGATTCCACGTCGAACGGAAAATATTGCGTCGTGTTAGTTAAAAACGACGTAGTTAAATGTAACCGCCGTATTATTTTTTTGAAATGGTTTTATATGTAAGCAACTTTTCGACTTACACATGCACTGTTTCCAAACCCGATTAAAAATTTCAATCTCCCAGAGAAACCTTTTCGTCTTTTTTCCTTGTCAGAGCATTGTCAGAGTTTCTCATCGTCTTCCTCTCGTCTTCTTCGTCGTCTCTGAACTTAAACATCGATCATCTTCCTCTTGCTTTCATTGCACGCAAAAGGTAAGCTTTCATTTTCACTATTTTGGTTACTGTTTTGCATGCTCATACGTTTTTTGTTTGAAAAATCTTTTTACCTTTTTTCTGGCCAAAATCATTTTACTTCTTTCCAAGTTTGATAAAATATACAGACAAAGAGGGAAAGTTTCCAACTTTGAAGACAACTACCTCAACTAAATAAGACGACGGTAGACCACGACGGTTCGTCAGTTGTTCTAGCGTCGTCTGAAAATTGACAAAGTTGTTTTTAAAATAATAGTCTTTTTTTATATGCTTGTTTAATTGCAGGTTTGATTTCTCTGAACAATGGTTTTTGTTTTTCCCTTATTTGATAAAATATAAAGAAAAAGAAACTAGGGTTGGTATCTAATATAGACGACAAAATATCTTATTGTTTTACGTCGTGTGAATGTTAATACCACGACGGTGTATTACTATTGACGTCGTATGAACATAAATACCACGACGTTATATAAATAATAGTTTTACCACGACGGTGTATTACTATTGACGTCGTGTGAACATATATACCACGACGTTATATAAATAATGGTTTTAAACATTTATTACGTCTGAGATTATTTCATTGCGTCGTCTAAAATCATATCATACGTCGTATTTTTTTAATACCGTCGTTTGTGTTCTTAATGTTTTCCTGAAATATTTTCACTTGCAGTTTTGTCTGTTAAAATGGTTTCTCAACAACAAACTAAGGATTCTGGCTCCAAGAAGCTTGGAATGGTAGCTCCTCAAGACAAGTCTTCGAAGGAGATGAAGTCTTCGAAGAAGATGAAGTTTGCTTCATCATCTGCTGAGACAGAACCAACCAGCCAGACAACAATCTCTGATGATTCAAAGACTGGTCGAGGTATGAGCACAATGCCTCGTGTTGTGAAGAGAAAGCTTCAGAAACTGAGGCCAATTGTTGAGTACAATAAAAGGGGGAAAGGTGTTGGCCAAGCACATATTGAGATGCAGTCGTATATTGGTGTGTTGGCACGCTCCAGGATCCCACTTGTGGACAAGAAATGGTCCCAAATCCCCAAGGATATAAAGGAGCAGATTTGGGAAGCAGTTGACATGGCTTTTGTCGTAGGCCAAGGGGGCAAGACCTCTGTTTTAGCTTCTGCTTCCAAGAAATGGAAGGATTTCAAGTCTACACTAACGAGGCATTATATCCTTCCATACACCAATGACAGGGAGAAATTAAGCCAACCCCCTGAAACATATAAATTCATAGAGAAAGCACAATGGGATGCCTTTGTAGCTTCAAGGCTATCCAAAGATTTTGAGTCTGTGCATTCTCAACATGCACAGATTAGGGAGAAACTCGAGTACAATCATCGATTGTCTCGAAAAGGATATGCTGGATTGGAGGATCAATTGGAGGAAACCATGCCTGGGGTAGAAATTGATCGATCTACCTTATGGAAGAGAGCTAGACAGGACAAACATGGTAACATCCCTGATCCAAAGGTGGCAGAGAAAGCAAAATTAATTGTAAGCCTACTATCACTCTGTTTTAAATTTTTATTAAACTGTGAATTATTCTTATTACGTCGTATGTTATATTTTTCGTCGTGTGAATGATATTACCACGTCGAGAAGTTTTTAAAAACGTCGTTAAAGGTCTAAATAGGAATCACTACTAATTTTCTGTAATTATAACATAAGACGTCGGTGGTTCATTTTCGCGTCGTTTGAATGATATTACCACGTCGAAACTTTTTTAAAAATGTCGTTAACGGTCTAAATAGGAATCACTATGTTTTCTTTAATTATAGCATAAGACGTCGGTTGTTTATTCATTTCGTCGTTTTAAATAAATAACCACGTCGGTATAACTACCGTCGTGATAAGTTATAATAACGTCGGTTTATACGTTATTGCGTCGTGTGAAATTGTATAATACGTCGTTTGTACATAAATAACCGTCGTGTGTTTTTTTGTTTATCTTTGTTTTAGGATGAATTGCAGAAACAAGTCTCGGAAGGCAAAGTCAGAGTAGATGGCAGCAATGATGTGCTGACCATGGCTTTGGGCCCCGAGCATCCAGGCAGGGTGAGGGGAGTTGGTGCTGGTGTTTCCCCAAGGCAATATTTCAATTTGCCCAAACCACAGAGGGTGAGCTTTGACGACCGTTTGAAGGACAGTTTAAGAGTTCTCCTTCAAGAAGAGACTAAAAAGATGGAGGCTAAGGCAAGGGAAGAGGCCTTAAGGATGGAGGCTAGGACAAAACAATTGGTAGAGGCTGAGAGGGAGCATTTCCTGAGTCAGCTTTCTCAATTAATTCCCAATTTTGATCCAAGCATGCTTAAACCAAGAATTAGCCAAAGCCCCAAAAATCCAATGTCTGACAAAGCTAGCTGCTCTGGAGGTGATGTGAGATCCCTACATTTGGAGGATGATACTGCCAAAATGGGGAAACATCAGCCGGATGAAGAGAAGGAAGAAGAAAAAAGAGATGAAGAGAAGGAAGAAGAAAAGGAGAAAGAAGATGAAGAAAAGCATGACGACAAGGTATGTTCACATAACTTTGCCTTTTTTATTTGTTTTTCAAAATTTCAGACGTCGATATTTTTATTTAATCCGTCGTTTGTTTAAAACTTAGACGGCGGACTTTTTTTAAGACGTAATAAAATATTTAAACGACGGTTTTTGCACCGTCGTTTAAATGGTTTCAGACAACGCTTTATTAATAAAACCGTCGTCTTTATTGAATTACCACGACAGTTTTTTCACCGTCGTTTAAATCCTTTTAAGACGACGTTTTATTCCTTAAACCGTCCTCTTTATTGAATTACCACGTCATTTTTTTTATTTCTTTAAACAGGTTATTGAAGTTGGTGCTTATTCAAATATGGAGGCGCCATCTTCTTTAAAAACCCTTTGTCGTTTTGTGGAAACGACACTCCTGCCTGAGGATAAGACACTCCAATTTACAATTGATAAGGAGGTGTTTGGTGGTGAGCGCGATACCTTCCTCCTGCCTGAAGATATTACACAATTTGCAGGCATGGAAGAAATTGGAGCTACTGTATTGGCTGTATATATGAGGTTTGTACTTCTAAGATAATAACTCGTTGGTTTATATATTGCGTCGTCTTAACTAACTAACCACGTCGTCTTAACTAACTACCGTCGTGATAAATATATTATAACGTCCTTATCTATTTCAGTACGTCGTGTGAAATATTATAATACGTCGTTTTTTTATACATAACCGTCGTGTTTGTTTTTGCTGACTTGTTTATATTATTTTATGTATTTAGGTACTTACACGATGTTTTGAAACAAGCCAATATGTGCAGCATGGTTGGCTTTATTGACCCTGCTACAGTTAGTGCCAACTCTGGCACAATAACTGAAAGATCACGACTGGTAGCAGCTCGACTTCAGAAGACAGACGGTGAACAGCTTTTCATGATGCCTTACAATCCAGGGTTAGTCTCCTTAGGATTTTGTTTTTATGATTTTCAATAAATGACAGCTTATAAACTAACCACGTCGGTGTTTTATTTTATTTAGTCGTTTGAAACTACTAACCACGTCGGTATTTATTTGTCGTCGTGATAAATATATAATGTCGTCGTTATCTACTTTATTTCGTTGTGTGAAATACTATAATACGTCGTTTTTGTAAATAACCGTCGTTTTTATATTAATTTTATGCAGCCGTCATTGGATCTTGCTGATTGTAAGAGCAAAGAAGGAGACCGTCTATTTTCTGGATCCTCTGCCAGGTCATCGTGTGGTCGACGAAGAGGCGAAAAACATCGTGAACAGTGCTTTAAAAATATATAATACCCACATAGGCCGAGCAGGACGTAAAAATGTAATTTGGAAAACTCTCTCAGGCACACCAAAGCAACCCAGCAATGTCGAATGCGGGTATTATGTGATGCGCTTCATGAGGGACATCATCATGGATCCTTCCTTGGGGTTTGAGAATAAGGTAAGAAGAAATTACCTTCATACATTTCACGTCGTTTTTTGTATTATCAACGACAGTCATGTAAAATTAACGTCGTTGAATGGATATACTACGTCGGTTATGAAAAATATCGTCGTCTGTGATTGAATTTCTTTTTATTTATAAACCCTAATAGTCATTGTTTATGCAGTATGCCAAGGGAAACCAGGAAGCTTCATACCCCCAAGAAGCCATTGATGAAGTCCGGAATGAATGGGCAGAGTTTGTTTTCCAAATTATTAAACAGGGCAATTATTGAACACTTGATATTTATGTATAATGTACAAATTTTCTCTATAATATGTAATGTAAAAATTTGTTGAGGTTTTCTTAAATTAAAAAAAAAACAAACATACAAATTGCTTAACCGACGTGTAATACTTTTCCAACGACCTAATAAAGTCAAAAACCGTCGTATTTTGTTGTTTCGTGTTTTAAACAAATACGACGTAAAAATATAGTTAGACGACGTTCTTTGAACAATTGAGTCGTTTATGGTTTACAACATCTTCAATTTCTTAAGGGTTCAAGGTATCATCGACGACGTTTATGTAACGACAGCGGTTAAGTCGTTGATATATATATTTTACGTCGTATAGTTAAATAGCCGCCATGGTTTCTCATTTTAACGACGTCATTTTAACGACTTAGTAGTCTATTACAATTTACAACGTCTACAATTTATTAACACCGACGTGGTTTGTTGTTGTGGTAAGAATATTTTATTATTTTTATATCAAAATATTCAAAATAAATTTAAAATAAATCAGAAAATTGAAAAGTCAACTCCTATGAAGTCATTGATATATTTTCTTCCACATAAACCTTGAAAAAATTCATTTTGAATAACAAAAATTTAAAATGACCATCCAAAACAAAATTGTTTTGATGAGTCATAAAATCACTTCTAGTTTTATGGTTTAGGGTTTAGAGTCTAGGGTTTAGAGATTAGGGTTGTTATTTATTGGGGTTTATTTTTAAAGTATAATTTTTGGGTAGTCTAGGGTATATGTTAGGCTTTAAAACCATAAAACCTTTTATAAACTTAATTTTTTAAATTGTATAATTTAGTTTTATGGGTTTAGGGTATTAATTTTTAACGACGGTGGTTGCGTCGTGGAATACATATTTTACGTCGTACAGAAAAACATACGACATGGTTTACGCTTTAAACGACGTCATTTTAATATGTAAGTCGGTTTATATAATTTACAACGTCTTTAATTTCTTAACACCGACGTGGTTTTTCAGTCGTCGTTATATAAAAAATTCAAAATAAATTTAAAATTAATCCGAAAAATGAAGCTTCAAAATGAACGGCCTTACGTTCTTAATCCGAAAAATGAAGTTTCCGTCGTGGAATATTAAATTTACGTCGGTACGTGTAGAACTTTCGCCTTGGTTTTTCTTTCGACGTTTTAAAACGCGCGAACTCTAAAAATTTTCGCGCGACCTAAATTTTTTTAGATTTGGCTCTTATTCTTATACTTCGAACCCTGAAACCTAAAATTTTCAGATTTCGCGCGACATAACATTTCGCTCTCTCACTTCTGCTCTAATTAAAAGTTGCACTCTCCAGGCTCCGTCGAATCTGTGAGCTCGTCCAACCTGTAAGTACAAACCCTATCTTCCCCTTGTAAATTCATTGAATGATATTAGGTTGTTTTGTTAAAGGGTTTTAGGTATATGCTTTGCGATCTGTTAATAATGTGCTTATAGGTATGGGTTCATGGATTTTCTGTTTAATGGGTTCATGACAAGATCAAATAAAGGTGTACTTTTGCTGGAAATCAACACAAAAAGACACATCACCAACTTCCAAATGATTTCCAGCAAAAGGACACCTTTATTTGATCTTGTCATTTTCCGCTCTGGAGAAGGTGCAAAGTGCACCAATGCTTATAGGTATGGGTTCATGGATTTTCTGTTTAATGGGTTCATGGATTACCATTATCTGTTATGTGAATTGGAA